>NW_013666127.1:489168-515964 GCF_000517525.1 Limulus polyphemus
CATCAAGCTGAAGTCAAAGTGATTGAAGGAGTTGATGATGGTGAAGTGGAACCAGGTATAGATATTAAATCAGAGAAGGAGAAAGACCAAGATTTGTAGCCAATTATTGATTTTCTACAAGCAAGTGTTATGTGCCCTGCTTGGGAGAAAGTGTCTAGCTTAAGCCCTGTGACAAAGAACCAGTTGAAGCTTGAAGACGGTAGTCTTGTCTCGAGATGGGAATCTGCAGATGGGAAAGTGACGACCTGGCAAACAGTTTTACCGAGAACGTTACGGGAAGTTGTGCTACGTCAATCCCATGATAGTTTAACAGGAGGGCATATCGGAGTTAAAAAGACATTGAGTCACCTACGGCAGAGATTTTACTGGATAGGTATGAGGCAAGATGTGGAAGAATGGTGCAGGACCTGCAATACATGTTGTGCTAAAAGGGGACCCAAGCATTAGGGACATGCTCCAATGAAGTTATATCAAGTTGGCGCACCAATGGAAAAGTAGCCATTGACATTGCAGGTCCTTTGCCCCGAACTCGTGCTGGAAACAAGTATATTTGTGTGGTGATGGATTATTTCACCAAGTGGCCTGACGCGTATGCAATACCAAATCAGGAAGCTACAACTGTAGCTTCGGCTATTAGTGATTTCTGCTTCAGGTTTGGTATGCCATATGAACTGCATTCAGATCAAGGCCATAACTTTGAATCAGCTGTATTCCATGAAGGCTGCATATTATTTGGCATATGAAAGACCAGGACAACGCCACTTCACCCACAGTCTGATGGGATGGTAGAAAAGTACAATTGGACACTGGGACGGGAATTGGTATAGTTTTGTAACAGCCGCCAAGATGACTGGGATGTCTTACTCCCTCCACTGTTGATGGCCTATAGGACAGCAGAGCATGAAGCCACTGGATACACTGCAGCAAAGCTGATGTTTGGTCGGAAAATTCAGTTGCCAGTGGACCTGATTACAGGACGCCCACCTTGCAAAGAGTTGCCTGAACATGTGCCAGAGTTCGTGAAAGTGTTATCTGAAAGAATGGATGATATTCATCATCAAATGCGTTCAAACTTGAAAAGGTCTGCTGATTCCATGAAGCTATGTTATGGTAAGAGATCTACTAAAGTCAGCTTTGAACCAGGAGACAAGGTGTGGTTGTATAATCCCAGGAAGACCAACGGGAAGTCTCCTAAGTTGTCATCTCCATGGGAAGGCTCATATGATATAGTGGATCGTCTCTCAGACGTGACTCTTCGAATAAAATGTGGTCGGCGAGATAAGCCAAAGGTGGTGCATGCCAACAGGCTTTGACGTTATTACGGTCCAGGTCATTTCAGTTGGAACAAAGTGAACAATGGAACAAATGACGCTGCTGAAGACGTGTCACCTGAAAAAGCCACTGTCGAAGAAGAAACTCTACCCGGTTTTGAGAAGGAAGACAGTGAAGCCGTGAAGCTACTACCACTGATGTGACTGTTACCGATAATGGGATATTTCCTGATGAAGCAGATGAACCCCACGTGAAGCAGAAGCCAACGAGATGGAGACCAGTACAGAAGAGGATACGTCCTGTAAAATTAAGAGACTTTGTTGTATTTTAATTTTGTGTTTGTAAATTCTGTACATTTAATTAAGTTATTGTTAATTATCTATTTGTTTAATGTAAATGGCTATTGTTCGGGATGAACAATACTAAGGAAAGGGCAGTGTTACGACAGCGGAAGTCCCGCAACGCTGGGAGCATGCGCGCTGGAGGTTCTAGAAGGATCATGACTTATCAAGGAACTCCGCGAATATCCGAGTGTTTGCCAGGCGCCCTCTTTTTTAGAATATAAGCCCGGCAAATAAAGCCAGCGATAGATAGATATACAGATTGATTGAAGAGATAGATAACTGAGTCAAGCGAACAGTAGTCACCGTAAGTAAAGTGTGTGAATCACTGTGATTTATAGCGTGTGTGTTATAAAGGTTGCTAAGTTTAAATTGACTGTGGAAATTGTGTGTGTTACAAAGTTGTATCGAGAAAGAAAAAACTAGTTTTAATTAAGAAAGGACTTGTATCGCTGAAGTTCCTCGGAAGGAAATTATACCGGAAATTAACAAACGACCAGATACGTAACAATATTATTAAAGGAAGAACCGCTGTATGGTTTGTTTTCTATATCGTGCAAAGCTATGCGAGGGCTGTCTGCGTTAGCCGTCCCTAATTTAGCAGTAATATATTAGACGGAAGGAAACTAGTCAACATCATCCACCGCCAACTCTTTTTACCAACGAATAGTGGGATTGACCGTCACTTTATAAAGCCTCACGGTTGAAAGGGCGAGCATATTCGGTTAGAAGGATTCGAACCCGCGACATTTAGGTTGCGAGTCGAGTGTCCTAGCCACCTGGCCATGCCAGGCTCAGGACCGGTGTTAATCCGTTCATTATCATCAGTAATGCCATTGAGGGTAAATAGAAAAATAGGCTCTAGCAAAATAAACTTTTGATTTCAGTAATCTTTACACAAGTGTTCCAACCGATAAATATTTAAAGAGTCTTTCATCATCATTTTCAAGATTATTTAATCATTCTGGTAAATTAATGCTCTGCGTCAGTAAATGCAAAGCTTTCTATGACAACGTCACTTATAAAAATCACCTGTTTCACATTATTTACTTGACAGCACCTTTATGAAATTTGGCCAACATATCTTCCAACAAGTAATTCCAGTAGAGGGTGACTACAACCAACAAATTACAGACTTCCATCTATTCAAAATATCTAACTAAGATATACTATGATAAAGCTCTGCACATAAAACAGGCTTGTAGAGATCTTGACGATATCTAATTATAAAGGTTTTCTTGAGCTCATTCTAGAACTTTCAATTAAAACAAAGTACACTATCTGAATTGAGATAACTGCAACATTAATCAAACATTCAATTTTAAAGTTTTCGATAGAACGAACCGTTCCAGCTTTGAAGATATAAACATTCCATTTTCGAACACTAGTACTCCAAACAAGTTATGGTACAATGTTTACTACTCAGAGCTTATTAGATAGAATATAATTTGTTCAACATTACAAGATTACTTTGACAGTGCACATAAATTTACTAACAATTTTCACAAACGAGGCATAACAGTATATCGGCGTCGCCTCGTTCTGGAATGTTGTGACAACAAACTCACGCTGCCTGACTATAAAACAGAATGAAACAAATGGTAGTTTTTGATGATTTCTTGATTGTATGCAACATTTTCCATAGATGTGATTCAATTTACATTTCCTTTTAGGCTTGGTAAACATGGATGTGAAAAGAGCAAATAAATAAATATAAAATTGAAGCAAAGTGCAAATCCGTAGTGCATATATTTTTATTTTTGCTCTGCTGCACCCAAAGTGCATTGCGCTATTATTATTTACGCCCTTGTAGCACACATCTACACCATTGATTAGTTTTGTTTGCTCTGTTGCACCCAAAGTGCATTGCGCTATTGTTATTTACGCCCTTGTAGCACACATCTACACCGTTGATTAGTTTTGTTTGCTCTGTTGCACCCGAGGTGCATTGCGCTATTATTATTTACGCCCTTGTAGCACACATCTACAACGTTGATTAGTTTTGTGATAATAACAGCCTATAAACTATTAAAAAATATCTGCCGAACGGAAACCAATATTGTCACTAGTTTTTAAACATTTTTTTAGTTTTTGTCTCTATTTCGTTAAAATATCGTTTTGATACTCGAGAATCGCTGGAAGTAATGAAATTTATAAATAATTATAAATTATTAAATAGAAATGAAGTTCCGGCGAATATCCGTCTAAGAATGTGGGGAGACCTGTTCTGATATTTATGTACAAATACAAAATTACAGACAGGTCACGTGATATTTAGGAAAATATAAATTGTGATACTTATATCTTGTAAGTTCACTCCTAAAGATGACGTGTGACACATCGAAACATGTAGAGTCATTATTTTGAAATGATTTTAATTGTGTATTGATTTTAACGTTGTATATTTATTATTTTAGATAATAATATACTGAACTAAATATACAGAAAATGTCTGCTTACATCGATTATTTTATCGTAAACAAATATGTTCAGAATTGGAACAGACAGAATTATGCAATGGGGTAATACTTCTTCCTAATATACATATAATGTTTCGTCAGAAACGTATGTTTGTCAGTGATCAAAATGGCGTGCATTTCTGTTAAAGCAAAAATATGCGTGAAGTAGCTAAAGTTTGGTCATATATGTGATGTCTTGTTTTTGGGTAGTGTATAAATAACCTACGAAGATTGTTTTAACGTTAGGATTTAAACACAGAACTACTCATGAGGTCTCTGTGGGCCCTACCTATTTATGAAAAACAATTTTCTGAAACACGTATGCATCAAACTGTTTGCGGGTTCACGACTTTCTTAGCTCATAGTAATAAATGAGCCACAAAAAATAAAATAAAACTCAGAATCTATGTGTAATCCTGCAAGCTGTTTATTAACAATAAGTTTCAGAAGATATATAATTTGTACGCACAGTTTTACTATTATCTGGTTATATAACATCCACACTTATATTTGTCGTATATTAAAATTTCATCCGTGAAGTATTTTAGCAAAGTTAAGGTATAGTTCTCGAATATAATCTCAAATATCCAAAAGAATCCAATACATCAACGATTACTTAGGTTACGTAAGAAGAATATACAAAATATTAGAAGGAAACTCGTTGTCAATGTAACGAGGTGTAAATACAAGTATTAACTTACACTAACACAAAGATAATTAATCAGTATTTGGAATCCCAGTCCATATCCATATCAGTGATAGGCCTGTAGGCTCGGTTATATGTAGATCATTGGTCGAGTCCTCAAAAAAGGATGTGCCAGAATGCATTATTTCATCACAACAACAGTTAAAACTGACTAAAAATATAAATCATAACGTCACTTTGCCAGTGTGTTTTAGTTAATGAAAACCAAAAAAAAAAGGGGGGGGGGAGCAAAAACGAGAAATCAAAACGATATTTTAACGAAACACAGACGAAAACTAAAAAAAAAAATGTTTAAAAACTAGTGATCATATTGGTTTCCGTTCGGAAGATATTTTTCAATAGTTTATCCACTGTTATTATCACAAAACTAATCAACGGTGTAGATGTGTGCTACAAGGGCGTGAATAATAATAGCGTAATGCACTTTGGGTGCAACAGAGCAAAAACAATAATATATGCACTACGGATTTGCACTTTGCTTCAATTCTATATTTATGTATTTGTTCTTTTCACATCCATGTTTACCAAGCCTAAAAGGAAATGTAAATTGAATCACATCTATGGAAAATGTTGCATACAATCAAGAAATCATCAAAAACTACCATTTGTTTCATTCTGTTTTATAGTCAGGCAGCGTGAGTTTGTTGTCACAACATTCCAGAATTCTTAGATACTTATTTACATTTGTCTGGTCAAATTTCAGACAAATTAAGAGATTTTTATATAAACATGCTAATTATATGCAAATTTAGGGTCTAGTACAGTCTTGGCCAAAATGTTCTACTGTTCTATATTGATGTTAATGTCTAGATGCATGGAGTATTTTTTGAGTAAATGCCCGAGTAGTAACAGAGAAGGTAGCGTATGAACGGACAAACATGTACGAGCTGTTATTCTGGTCTGTATAAGTTGTTTTAAGATTTTGTTCTTCAAAACACACATACACACCTGTTTTGTGTAAAAGGGTGTGCTTTTAGTATAATCTTTTTCGAAACAGATCGATACTTTGTTCATATAATTTCTCTGTACTTGGTGTAGAGTCACGCTTCGTCACATGCCAGAAGTTATAGGACGTCAAATTGTTCGACTCTCGAGAAATGGTATAAAGCAAACAGATATTGCCAGAACAGTAGGGTACCCCCAGAGTAATATATCCAGAATTCTGTTCCAGGAACGTCTACTGGTAAATGTAAAAAAAAAACTACTGTCCGAGATGACCGTGTTTTGATCAGGTTAACATGTAAATGTCGAAAGAATCTTGCAACACCTTACGAAAGGAATGGCATGAACACATTCATTCTAGGTTATCCAGAAGAACAGTGAATAGGAGACTGAACAAAGAAGGTTAATTTGCAAAAAAAAACTATCTACAAATTGAAATTAACTAGAATTCACCACCGTCACTGTGTTACTTAGGCAAAACAGTATGCCAACTTACAGTGAGGACACTGGCGACGGTAGGGTTAATATTCGTTGTTTGCCTGGAGAACAGATGAAAGAAGACTGTCTTTTCCACAGGGGGTGGTGCATTGCATGTTTGGGTAGCTATTCATCATGGTGGAAAAACTTCTCTTCACATCCTCCAGGGAAACGTCAATGGCGCCTCCTATAGGTATCACATGGAGATGATATTTCTGACATATGCTAGGGAAATTTTTCGCAGCATTTTTGTTTCAGAATGACAATGCCACTTCTACAGTGCATGTATTGTACAGGATTTATATCAACCAGGAGGACATTACAAGAATGACATGGCCAGCAAAGTCTCCAGACTGTAATCTCATTAAGAACTTTGGGCAGAACGAGCCAGAAAGTTGCTGACCACGACCCTAAAACAGCTACTGTAGCTGAATTGCAGCGCCTTCTAGTGGCAAGTTGAGATGAAATCACTGTGGATTATATCAATAACCTCATTGACAGCGTGGCACATCGCCTTGCGGAGGTTATTAGAGTACAAAGAAGACCAACAAAGTACTGAATGTTTAATATGAACTGATATAAGGCTATAGACGCTATTTATAATAATTTGATCTTATATTTTGTCATAATATATGTTTTGGTAAGGTTTTTGTTGTGATAGGTGAAACAATGAATTACACAACTTTTTTCAGGTGTCTGATAGAATTGTTTGCTGTTCTAATAAATCGTTCATGATGTCCATAGAACTTGTCTCTTTATACATATTAGATTCATAACTATTTAATGTAACATGTACTTCTCAGTTTAAAGTGCTAAGTGTATTTGTATTCCATCTTAATAATAATGATCTTATTTGTTACAAAATAAGTAAACATTTTGGCCAAGACTGTACTTGTGTATGAAATAGTCCAGTGCAACATACAGGAAGAATCACGCATTTTGCGGCAAAAGCATGAAATTTAGCACAAAATGTACATCAGGCCAAGACGACATACACTGTGACGGACTTGGCAGCCATTTTGATAAATGCTCGAAATTTCTCAAAGCATTACTCTGTATCTCGGAAACTAAGAGGTATAGAATCTTCATTTTTGTGTCTACGCATAGGTTTTTCGGATCTTAAGGTTAGAAACAGCATTGGTGAGTGTGCCAAGCCAGCATTTGCACCATTTTGCAAGGTTACAGACGTTTTCTAGAGTAAATCATTTTAATGGCTGTACATATGTTCGTGGGGTAATAAAGTTTAAAAGTATCATTGTTGAGGGCACTAGACCAGCACATCTACCATTTATAAAAATGATGAACTTAGACAGAGAATAATAAGATGTTGTTTTTACAAATGTAACAATACAGTCTATTTCAGTTGTATGAGTTACAGTTTTAGAAGTAACTGGTTATCGTTTTAAATGCATTTGATGTGTAAAACTATGCATTTGAGCACAAAGATCTATATGTAATATTCATCTTGTAATGTTTTCCACAGTCTTTACATATATACACAAAGAAAGCCTCCACACTTGTACAGAACTGTATAGAACAGTGCGGGTCTTACACATTTGCAGTTTCCTCGGTAGCCTCCGTCGTCGTAAAACTAATATATCCCATACTAACATTAATGCGTTTTGAAGAAGCTGGGCAACAAAGTGTTTAGTCTTGGTCTTTCTAGCAAAGAAAGCACTTTGACCAGTTTTCGCAACTTCAGCAGCTGGTTGAGTCGTCTGGCTAACAAGCTTCACTTTTGTAGACATCTTATCCTGAAAAAATGAAGAAGAAGACACAAAGATTGATATTGTTGTAAACTTGTTTGCTTGTGAGATCTTCATAGTTTTGTGATGAAGATCAAAAGCCTAGGCTTAGAAGATTTAGAAAGATTTTGCCTATTTTAATGTCCGCCATCTTTGAAAATGGTAGCGATTGTGGTTTTTGCTGAACTTTTTGATCACCAAATCCTATAATTTGACCCCAGAACGAATTTTATTGGCCTTCATATTTGCTAGTAATTGTATTATTGGCTATTCATAAGTCTGTCATCTTTACAAGTGATAGACTGTCTGGTATAGTGTACTCAACAATGATTTTATAAAATCTACGACCCCTAAAACTATGCGTAGACACAAAAATGAAAGTTCTTGATCTCTTAGTTTTGAAACATGTAATTTTACACTGGAAAACGTCCGCCATCTTACGAAATGGCAGAAATGCTGACTTTGCGTACTTACCATTGCTTTCTTCAACAGTACGAGCTCTAAAACCTATGTGTAAATATGAAACTAAGGATTCCAGGCCTCTTTATTTTCGAGATATAGAGTATTACTTTGGAAAATATCAGCCATTTCGAACAATGGCCGGATGTGGGATGACCCTATATTTAAATTTACATTTGTAGCAAGTTTCATGCTTTTACCACAAATTGCACGATTCTTCTCAAACCCGCCTAAATGAAAATCAACAAGAGTAATCAGAGAGATTTCATACCCTCGCCCCGCCGCTCTTTTTAGAGATTTCATCTGTTTATATTGGATAATATTAAATTTCACATTCGAAAACACAATAAATCCTTCTTAGATCCAGGATGATCAACGATTCGTATCATTTTTTGTAGTTTGATGAGGAGTGTCAATCGTAATTTGCCCATGAAATATGGTACAAATCGAATCACACTTCACAAAGTTATTAATCCAAAACCACGAAAGTACCCTATCTCCCATTATAAAAAAAAAATGCTTCAAAGTGATCCAGAATCTGGATTCGTAATTCATCTAGACTAAATCTGGAGAAGCCTGTCCCATACTGACTTCCCATTTTGTGTAAAATTTTCATGTATATCGGTCTATTAGTTTTAGAGTTACGAGCGCAGAAAAACAGATACACACACACATATACACAAGGACTTGACGGCAATACCCTCTTCGCCCCTGAAAGGGGGGGGCAAGGGCAATAACGTATCAGAAAATCATTCATAGATATAATAGCTTTTAGTTAGTAGATAGAATAAAATGAAACTGATTATAATTGCAATACATTAAGAGGAGCAAACTTGCATAGAAAAACAAATAATAATGTGTATGATACAGTTTTGGTTAAAGGGACAGTTATAAAAATCGGACGTACTTGTAATATAGAATAATAAATCAAATTGAACAGTTAATCATATTTGTATTCATAATTCCTATCTACATCAAGAACACTGCGACTAGCTTTCGTTTTCAGTACTGTTTTATTTTTATTTTTTAGGGCTAATCAATAAATGTTTTGTAATGATGTGATCAGTTGGGGATTTAGTTTTGTACAATATCTTATTGACTAAAATGTAAACCAGAAGGAGATTTAGGTCCTTTTTTTATTATGGTTCTTAAGATGTTCATTCACACACTCACGAAAAGACCTATAGGTCTTTCCAGTGTAAATACTTTTGACATTTTTTGCAAGTCAATGGATAAACAACACTCTCTGCGTGTTATGCACTGACTTTCAGGGCCTGTATTTACGAACAGAACATCTAGGCGGTTGGTTCGAGTGCAGATCTAATAAGAATCTTTTAAAGTTAGGTTTTGGTGTTTCAAAAATTTTCTTAATCAGCCTTGACATTCGTTCACAAGGGCTGTTAGGGGCTGAGACGGTTGGTCTTAAAGGTACGTCATCCTTATTAACTTTACCATACGGGACATTGGGAAGGTCTAGATGTGAGGGTTGAAGGTAATTTGTCATCTGTTAAACCTTTAATACTAGTTGTTAATATATTTTTCACAGCTGCTTCTACTTTTTTTAATGGGGTCAATATTACAAGGTTCAAAGTATGAGTTATAATAAAAAAAAACATTGTTTTTAAGAATGAAATCGTTTTGCTTCGCCATTTGTAATTATCTTCATACACGCCCTAGAATCAAAGGTCAAACGCCCCTTTACAACCGAACTAATATTTTCGTTATAATGGTGATGTTTTTGGAGCTGGACACGTGCTTCTTCCGCAATTATATATATATTTATAACCACATGAACTGCCAAAATCCCAAGGTTCAGTTAACCCTTAGGCATACTTCCCTTTCTTGATTAATGGTTAAAGTTAACAAAGACAGACAGGTTACCCATCACATGTTCGTAAAGCCAACACACGGCGTAATCTGGTTGAACTACATTCAGTAAACCCTTAGGCATACTTCCCTTTCTTGATTAATGATTAAAGTTAACAAAGACAGACAGGTTACCCATCACATGTTCGTAAAGCCAACACACGGTGTAATCTGGTTGAACTACATTCAGTAAACCCTCCTGCAGTAAAACAATCTATTAGTCATTCACAAAACTATGCACATCAACTCCGACCCTTCAAATTCTAAAATAAAAAGATCAAACATATCTACCCACATCTTGTTGAGTAATCAATATCCCACCACACTTTTAGAGAAAACAAAGAAGAAAGCTGAGCACAGTCATACTAAAACAAAAATAAAACGTATAAGTAGTTCCACCCAATATCACCGACATATTTAGCTATAAAACTCATAATATTGTCACAAAAGTTGTCTGAACAGTAGGATTAATGAGACACCATGATCTCAACCTGAACTTGCTAGCAGATGTATCTCTGCGATGCACAGTAAGAAGTTTATTAAAGTTGTTGTTTTCCGAAATATGCCAGTGGCAGTATAAAGACTGAAAGTACAAGAGAATATAATTCTTAGCATTTTATTTTCTATTTAAGTTTTATTTCATTATTATTATAAAGCACTAAGTTTCATGTCACTTCAAAACATCTCACTTAATATAGGCGTGTCTGTCTTGAATATACATACGTACAGACAATGTATGAAAAGAACTCCCTCAAATGATTCATGGAATTCTTTAACGAAATGTAATTTTAGAATGAATGTTTTACCAGTTATTAATAAGAATAATGTTTTTGTCCTAAGTATACCAAGAATTATTAAAAGTACATAGACTGTATTTATACCCCATGTTCTGAAAGAGGAAACTAGATAAACACCATCAGTACCCCTAGTGGCCATCCTCACTGACTAATCTATATTTAGCCAACACTGAAGCTATGAATACGCGAGTCGCAAGATCGAAGCCCCTCCTCCAACCTGCTCTCCATTTCAGCCGTGGGCATTATAATATGGGGGTGGTTGGTGGTATTTACTAGCTGCCTTCCCACTAGTTTATAACTTAAAAATAGTACAGATAGCCCCCGAGTAGATTTGAGCGAAATTAAACAAACAATGCTTGAAAAGCTTTGAAAGTTGGTGCAAAAAACATTTATATTGGAGAAATTGATCGCTTCATTACAGAAAGTTTCCTGATCAGCACTAAAAAACTAACACTGAACACTAAAGCCAGTAACTAGGAATACAAGCCTGATTAATGTTAAGACTGCTTAATTGTCTTATTACATGTACTTATAACTATCCCTTCAAACGAAATTTTATCCTACACATTATTACTGACTTTTTCATACAAGTTTGTACATTTTGTTACGCAACCTGAGTGTTCGTTGGTGTACATGTGAACGGCGCGTCCAAACATACAAGCTTTTGTTCTTTTGTGTTTTGTCTTCTTCAGCCCTGTTTCATGCAGTTGTTTTTGATGCAGGCCTAAGAGTGAAATACAGCATCCATTGAAACTATTCCTTTGAGGATAAGAAGAAAAACGATTGTATAGCATAATGTATTTTTTTCATAAAGTAATAATGTCTGTAAGCATTCTAAGAAGAGTATTATCCACTTTAAATTCAGGTAATAGAACTGGTACACCAGTTTGGTTCTAACTCTGGATAAATTCGAGATAAGCTACTGCAGTTTTCTCTAAAATTTATTGCTAGAAGTTTCTTTAGATTTTCCATCCTATTGAGGGAATAGCTTCCCTTATTCTTAATTTCTGCTTAATATAAGTTGAAGAGGTAAATGGAAAGGCGTTAGGTGATATTAAATCGTTACAAAACGCGCACTCGTGAATGTATATACAGTTTCATTGATGAGTTGTTGTAATATCTTCCTATTAAGGTTGGCCCCTATAACTATAGATGACCAATGAGCATTGTTCGATCCTTAATTTAACCCTAAACTGAGCTCGTAACCTAAAAGCTAACGCGAAAAATGACAAGAAGCGAAACTTGTGGGAACCAACTATTTGTGCGAAGGTGATTCTACAGTTCACCAACATAACACATACAACAGTCAACATGTTTAGCTTCCATGGTTTGTTTGTTGACCCATTCCTTCTTGTTCATAACTTCTGACATGGTCTTCTTGATTACTGAATCAACAGCTTGAACTTTTTTGATAGTCTTCTATATATTACTTGATTCCGAATTGAAAGCAAAATAATTGCTGGTAATTTTATCAGATTTTATAAATAAGAAATTTATCAAATTTTCTTTAAATAATACAGAAATAAAACTCTTAAAAACTTGAGGATAAACCAATGAATGTGGACTTATAATAGCAGGATAAGTTAATGAAAGAATGATCATCCGATTATTAGTGTACCTAGGAAAGGTGTTTTGATTTTGAAATCTACATGTGAATTTATGTTTAGAATTTCTGAATTTAGGTATTATCAAGAGGTTCTAATCAGAGAAAGCTGCTTACGTAGATAAGATATACAATCTGACAAAAAGTATGAAATTCCATTGCACAAAAACTTAAAAGTAGGGTCCGTTTCTGTAAACTTATATGTAATTAAGCACAAAGCTACACAATGGGCTACCTGCCCACCACGGGTATCGAAACCCGGATTCTAGCGTTGTAAGTCAGCAGACATATCGCTGTGCCACTGGGGGGGGGGGCTTCTCTAAACAATACTTCTTGAGAACAAAACATCAAGATAGGTATAGCAAATTAAACATCAGTATTCTTATAGCTGTTATATCCAAGAAATTAATCGACAACTTTCAATAAGATTGAAATAATTATTATTTGAAATTTCCATCTGATGTATTTGAATACATGTTAAAAATAATCACTCTTTCAATTACCCAGATTTTGAAACAAAAAAACGTATAAAAAACAAATAACCACTTTTTATCAAAGAACAAAATCTAGCTTCAATAAATATATGCAGATGTAAAATTATATCCCAACTTCTTCCTTACTTATATGCTTTTGACTTCTATAATATTGTACTATCGTTACTGATCTTGTAACACGTGACAGTTTCGAACTGTTGTGTGCTTAAATTCAAAGTTTTCAAAGCTAATGAGATCATTTAATGGAATAATAATCAGTCAATTATCAGCAACTGTCAAAAAGAGTACGTGTATTACATTCAATCTGAGAGCGTAAGATAAGTTAGTGGAAGAATAACCACCCGATTATCATTTACGACTGCCAACAAAGTAGACCCCTCCCCCGAAAAAAAAATTGTGGACACGGATATATAATGGCTTCCCAGTTGTTTCTCAAATGACATCATAGTTTAAACTAAGAATAACTCCAATCAATAACATGATTACAACAGTTACTTCATGGAGTAAAAATAAAGGCAAACAATGACTGGTGTATGTAAGTTAATACAACAATTTAACTCGTGGTTGCAACAAGATCACCGTACATATGTCGGACTAGAATAAAACAATGTTCATCAAGTGTTCCAAGACGTAGCTATTCAGTTTTGAAAGATACTTTAAGGAAAACATTTAAACAAGCTCTTATTGATAAGGAGCCTGGCATGGACTGGTGGTTAGAGTTCTCGACTCGCAATCTGAGGGTCGCACTAACAATCTCATGACAAGTAAGCACAAGCATTAAAATATCACTATATGTCTTGTTTAATACTTATCTAAACATTGTTTATAGTACAGGATAATTATAAATAAAACCCTATAATTTATATCATTATACCTTAAAACTGCTTGTCCTACGAGAACAACATTTCACCAGAAAAACATGAATATCGAGCATTTTATTCGAAAACGCTTGCGAATACAGGGTGTGACAAAAATATGTTAAACTTTACATGTATATCTGTTTTCCTGTAAATTCGCAATGCCTTTATTTATTTTTGTTCTCTTTATTTAAAATAAAAATGTATCAGTATACATAAGTTATAGCAAGGATCAATTTAGGTATTTCACCTGACGTCACAAACGAAAGTACCGCCATTTTGAAGGCTTTTCTGCAGTCAGCACAGAAACTCGTTTCACTTCAGTTATTTAATGATGATTTGAGCTATTTTTAGACTACAATGGTGGTAAAGTTTTCTATTTTTAGTTGTGCAAACCGCAAAGACCGTGGAAAAGATCTTGAGTACTATCTCCCATCTACTGTAATTACAAATCAAAGGTTAAAATGTGAATGGCTGATTGGTGATAGTAGACAGGAATGGCTATCCAAAATTAGGCAGAACTTCGAAAACAGGAATCTATATAACGTTAGAGTGTGTAAACAAGAATCTACTGAACTTTAGAATGTGTTCAGCGCATTTTATAGATGGTAAGATACTCTCTAACTTAATTCCCCAAATATTTTGAAAAATAGAAACAAAAGTTTTGAAATTATATTTCATACAAGGGTATACCTCACTCACCTTACGTTTCTTAGGCCCAAGCTTATTTTAGGCCCATCAACATTTAAAAACCAAAATGTGGAAGGTAAAGTAAATATCAAAAACCTCAAATTAAAATATGAAGTAAATCTATAATCTAAATGATGGAGTCTCCTGGTCAATGCGTGAGGGTTCACAGGCCTGTGTGTAAATGCTTGTACTTTTGTTAATTATATTAACAGGGATGAAACATTACTTAAGTTATTCAAGGACTTCACACTTAATTTTTACTTTTATCTTTTTATTATTTTGTATTTTCAGGAAACTTGTCACTTTTATCACTATGAGCATATGCAGGAAAGGAAAGGGAGGAAATCAGAACAACCGCCTGAGCCAAAACAACACTGCAATCTCACAGAACTGTTGTGTTCAGAAAAAACAACAACGTAGGAAGTGGTTATACTTTACCAAATATATGTGGAAGCGATGGGTTCAGAATTACAAGAACTGAGAACATAAAGCTGTAATCTTAAAGAACGTATTGGCTTTTTAGAGCCATTCAGTAGAGAATATTTCATAGACAACGATGAGAAAGTAAAACATTTAACTGAGCATCCACCCTTTTCTACATTAATGGTTCTATTTAAATTATTGGAGACTTATCTTTCTACAGGTTTTGTTATGAACAAATTCAAAGTGGTGATTCTCAATCTTTCCAATCTTTTTCTGTCACATGAGTTTGAAATCAAAGAACCACAGTCACGTTGAGAGACAATTTAATAGTATAGAAACGATAACATGGTTCATTCAATCGTTTTATTACCACTTGAAGATTTAGTTTATCTGTAGTTAAACATAAAGCTACACAATCGGCTATCTGTGCTGTGCCCACAACGGGTATCGAAACACGGTTTTTAGAGTTATAAATCCGCAGACTTACCGCTGTGCCATTAAGGAGTTTGAATATTTGGATATGTTGATGTCAATAGTCTGTTTATGAAGTCTTTCAAACTGATTTAACCAATTCAGGAAGGATTATTTAAAGTTATAATTTTGCATATGGGTTATGTTGTAGTAATATATATTCAGATTAACTTATGAAAATAATATGAAAGATAAAAAAACTATGGCGTTGGTATATTTAAAAAATGCTTTGTATTGTTCATTCAAACAGTCAAATTTTGAGTAATCTCAAGCCACAAATATTTTAACAAATTTCTCTTATTTTGAGATTTAAGATGTAATGTAGTCTTTTTGATCTTAAGCTTTAGCTTAATACCACAAATATGGATTGTTTATTTAATGTCCAATTGAAGATTATTTGTTTGTTTTGTAATTATGCACAAGGTTGCACAATGGGCTATCTGTGCTCTGCCCACCACGGGTATCGAAACCTGGTTTCTAGCGTCATAAGTCCACAGACATACCGCTGTGCCACTGGGGGGGGGGGGCAACTGAAGAAAAACCTTACAAATGAGGTTGTTATGCAAAACAAAGTACACAGAAACAAAAACTCAGTCCACTACTGACATACGTTTTGAGAATTTAAGCCCATGATTAATCAATTAATATTAATAGCCACATTTTAATGATGTATACGCTTAAAATAGCCATCCAAATACCCTACGCCAAACACACACAGTAAAATTATCTAGTCATACGTTACCATGCAAAGTTCATACATTTGACCAAAACGAAACTTCCAGGTGTTTTCCATATTTTTCGCAAAGGACTATTTTCCCAAGGACCCCAGAAATATCTTGATGTTATTATATATTTTAGCCAAATCTACTAAATATATATATGCTCATGGCCAGGTAGTTAGGGCACTCAGCTCGCAATCTGTTGGTCGTGGGGCCGAATCCCTATCCCACCAAACAAGCTCGCCCTTTCAGCCCTGGAGTTGTTATAATGTGACGGTAAATCACACTATTCGTTAGTCCTAAATCTAAGGATTAGATTGCCTAGTCAACTCTCGGCTAAATTCCAAATATCTCAAGTCTATTCAGGCTTTTCCATAAGAGTCAATCTAACTTATCTGAGAGGTTTTATTACTTTAAATATTATCAAAGATGCATATTCTAAAAAATATAATAAATTTGATTTTCAGTTACAGCTGGCAATATTTCATAATTTTGTTATTTACAAATTTTTTTTAATTATCATTATTTTTTATGCAGATAGAAATAAACATACAAGATTAAAAACTGAGCAAGCTTGATTTTGATTCGTTCACTGCACTGTTTAGATTGCTTATGCGTAGTAAGTAAATTTACGTGATAACACCCATACTGCTTCTGCATTTCTATGACAAGGAGACAAACTCATGAAATGGATACAAAGACTGAAAATTAATATTTAAATGAGCTTTTAATTTGTCTTACAAATAATTTTATTAACAACACACTCTGTTTTTCTTATATTGTGACTTTCCATGAGTTTACAGAATTTCATGACTTTCAATTCCTGGGAAATTAAATTTCAGAATTTACCAATATGACATTCCAAGTTTATAAGACTATATAAATCCTCATTATAAAAATATCCTTGTCTTTTTACCAACTCCAGTTCTTATATGAGCTTAAACTTAAAAGGAAAAAATATTTTTAACTTCTGGCATGTATACTTCTAAGCTTTCAAACTTTAAATTTCATACCACACTAAAGTCAAATTATACCAGATTAAATCTTTCTATATTATGTTTGAGGAAATTAATTATTGCTTAAAGTATAAAAAAATGACAATGCAAAACAATTTCTGACAATAGTTGACGTACATTGTAAGGTCACGTATAGCCCAATTTCATAAGAAAAAAATAGCTAAAGAAAGGCTGAAAAGTACTTGTAAAAAGGTATACCAAGACAGCAGCTTAGCAGTATATAAGCTGTTTTATTTAGCATATATGTTCGCTAGCACTTTTTATGGAACCCAAATTGTTAAAATCTCCTTAACAGAGATTCAAAAAGATTAAGACCCTTCAACTAAGCTTCCCAAATTTGAAAATCCGTTCTTAAATTTCTATAAACGTTCTTGTCGGAGAATCACGTCGAGAAACCACTTAATTTGGCTGTTAAAATAAAAGCAAGAACGAGAAACGTAAAAAGAAACTCCTTTAAACATATTTATTTAAGATTTCTATTATTATAAGCCTGTCTTAGTTTATATTATTTTCCATTTAAGACCCCCCATTTTGTGATATATTGCTTTCAAAACCCTCTTATTTAGTTTTTAAGACCCCCTCTTTTAAGGCCATGGTGAAGCAGAGTATACATTTTCGGGAAGAGTCCTCACCAGGCGTACAGGTGTTTATGCATAAGATATTGAAGACGATTTCTAAGTTTATATATTTGTGGTAGTTGTACCAAAATTATTTGGTAGTTTGTTAGTTTCTTCATATCTTACCTTGACTGTGACAAAAATAAGACCACTAACGAACTGATGGTATGCTTCCAATCTCTTTTAGTTCTTTAACTCTTCTTTAGTATATGCACTTGGGACCCAGTAACAATTAATTCATAATTTCTATGTAAGTAACAGGTGGTTTTAAAGCCACACCATCTGATCGCTTAGTTATCTCGTACAGATAATATCCAAGTGGCTTCAACTATTTATCATAGCGTACTTTCTTAGATTAGGTAAGTCCATCATGATATAATCGAGTTTCGTTTGTTTGATCTGATGGTTCAGCCATTGTATATATCTAACTGCGAAAAAAATCCATCGTCAAAATGGCAAAACTTTATCACACCAACAGATCTTTTCTTTCTTTACTCTCGGAAGCCTCCAAAATTTCAGACTCCCTGTTTTCGACAGAGATTTAGGAAGTGTGTGAAAAAACTCTAAAGCTTCATTCCAGAATAAGTTTTATGTTATGATTTAGAATAACAAAACACATATCGAACACCTTCCGTGACATTTTAAAAACACTCTTTACCACATCTAAACATAACATAACATAATGTTTTGGGACAACAAGGAACGTATTGGTCCATCTCGGCTGCCCATCCTCTAAACTAAACTAAACCTGTTAACTGAATAAATTTAAAAAAAATTTAAAGCCAGCCCTTATCATTCGTATAGATATCAAGCTTTCTCTTAAACCTGCTTAAATTTACTGCCTCCACGACATCCGAAGGCAACCCATTCCAAATTGAAATGAAACCCTCAAAGCCAGCCTTTATTATTAAAATATTTATCAAGCCTTCTCTTAAACTACCTTAACTTAATTGCATCCATCACATTTGAAGACAATCCATTCCAAAGGCTAACTACCCTGTTGGAAAAATATAGCTGTTTTAGCTGAAAATGACTCCTACACTGCTAAAACTTATATTTATGTCTCCTAATCCTACCATTCTCACCATTAGGTAAGAAGAAAGATGATGTATCAACATTATCAATTCCCTAACAATCATAAACACCTCAATCAGATTCCTCTAATTCTCCATTTGTAAAGAGTAAAGCATCTTAAACTGTCTTCGTATGACAACCTTTCCCATCCCAGTTATTATCCTAGTAGCCCTCCTCTGAAACACTTCCAACAATTCAATGTCTTTCCTAAGGTAAGGACCACAAGACTGTATACAATACTCCAAATGTGGACTAACCAATGACCTATACAATTAAATTATAACCTCTTTAGATCTGTATTTAATATTTCTATAGATACAATCCAAAATCCTATTTGCTTTATCACTAGCAACAGGACGTTGCTTGGATGGCTTTAGAGAATTATCAACTAGAATACGAAGATACTTTACTTCTATAACACTATTAAGGTTATTTACAAGAAAACTCTGTTCATAATGCAAATCATGATATCCCATATGCATTATCTTTTATTTTTATAATCAAACGTAATTTGTCATTTATTCGCCCAACTCACCAAATACTCCAAGTTCTTTTGCAAAGCAACCTCCTTCTCCTCACAGCCAGTAACATTTCAAACCTTAATATCATCAACAAATTTAGATAATTTATTGACCATTTTTTCATCTGTATCAATGATGTAAATAAAATATAGAGCAAAGTTCCTAACATTGAGCCCTGAGGTACCCTACTTGTAATAATAATGACGTTTAACTAAACTACATTTATAACAACCTCCTACTTTTTCCATCTAGCTAGTTTTCTACCTAATGAACCAACCTATCCTCCACACCTACAGAGATAATTTTTAACGAGCCTTTTATGTGGCACCTTATCAAATGCTTTCTGAAAAACCGGATACACCAAATCCACACCCGTACCTAGATATAAATGAGCAGTAATCTTTTCAAAGAATGTCAAAAGATCAGTAAAGCAGGATTTTCCCCCTAGTGAAACCATTCTGACTATCCAATAAAATTTTATGCTTTGTTAAATGACACTGCAAAGCATCATTTATCAGAGTAGGAATAGCTGAGGCAAGAGCATGTGTTTCAAGTTAATCAACTGAAGCTTTTAGAAGTACTGTAAAATATTCAGAGAGATTATCTATAGTATAAAAGTCAATTGAGGTCTGAGCAACGGATTACTAGAACGTATTATGGGTGATTTTGTTCGTAAATATGACGATAAACACCTGAACAAATTGAAAAGCAGTTACCATAAAAACACCTGCGTCTGTTTTCTGATTTTAGGCTTGGTGTGGTAACTTCCGCTGTGAGAATGCTTACGTAACTATCGCTAACTAGTAGAAGAGATAAGATTATAATTGATTCACAAAACAAAATACTCCTCTAAATATGGACAGCCTAGCTGTCCTGCTCTTGAATATCAGAGAAAGCCTGTAATATATATCTACAAACGGAATTGTTATCAAGGAGATTAAGTACAAATGAAAAACAGTGTGGATTAAATTAAGAACTGACGAGACATGTACTTACTTTTTGACATTGCAACTAAATTGAAATATTTGATGATAGCGTCTCACGGTATGAGCCAGAAATATTCTAAAAACCCGAATTTCCAAGGTTCTACTAACAATAGTATCTACAACATGGATGTGAGAACATTGAAACCGATTCTGTTGCTAGTTAAATTTCATGTTATATAAAAATTAAATGGTGCTCAAAATATTTTTTCAAAGCAAAGATTAAATTTGTGTCATAATCTTCATCACCTATTTAAGTTTTATCCCTTGAATATTTCTTTAAAATAGAATTTATAAACTTTAAATGTCGTTAAGAAGTAAGAACTTATATTGGAGCTGCAGTATTGACAAACAGAGAGACACTCAGTAAAACTAAACTTATATTATGTTCTCTTTCCTGTCCTTTTGGAGCCTGAAAATTAAAAATCTCGAAGCAATAAATTTATTACAGAAATGAAATTAATAAATAATGTAGTAAATCAATAATGATTTTTTATTTTTTCTAGATATGCAGAACTGTATCTGTATTCTGAATGTCTGGAGTTTTTTTTCTTTCAGAAATATAGTACCCTATCTTGCTTTTGTTTTTTTCCTTCATTTGTTTGTTTGCTATTAAGCACAAAACTACACAATGGGCTAACTGTGCTCTGCCCACCGTGAGTATCGAAATCTGAGTTTTAGCGTTATTAACCCTCAGGTTTATCACTGAGCCACCAGGGCGCCCCCTTTTTTTGTTTGGGACTGTGATTATAGCACGTTCATTGAAAACGTAAGTAATACAAGGATGTTTCTCCGTGATAGGTCTCATGTTAAGGGGCCTTATAGGGGTTTTAAAAACACCTTTGAGTCACAGCCTCATATAAAACATTTTGTTAGTTACTTCTTACAAACCTAGAGTTCACTTGAACTAGGTTTATTTCTTTGTTTTTTGGTGTTCTTCTTTACTTAGGAATGCCAAACCGTTAAGCGACTGCCAACTAGTCTTTACTAAACCGGGCGTGGTCTAATTGTTAGCATTGTTGGGATACGAATCGATCCGAAAGTCTTAAGGTCGAGTTACGATACGTCATTGAGCATGTTCACTGTCTTTCGGTTTAAAGAACTGTACAGGAGATGGGTGCTGCTAAGTGGTTACCCTCCATGTCGCCAACAGTCTTGAATTGGTGAGGACTGGGTGTCTGTGCTCTGATCGTTTAGCCCATGTAGTGGCATGAAGTGCGATATGGCTGAAAATAACAAAATTCAACTTAAAAACGAGACCTCCTTCGTAATTAATTTTACTTTTCTTTTACTAATGGTTTACTTAATATCGTTAGATGATGTAAAGGGTGAATTCATTTGCAATGAATCACATTTGAGCAACGAACAGAATGTTCTTTTATCCAATTTATAAATTTTTTCTAAGTGAAGAGTTTTGATTCAATATAGATCAGTTAATTGAACTGAAGAACATGCTTGAGCCTATTCTATACCAAAGAAGCCTGTAGGACATATAATGTGTTTGGGTATAACGTACATAATTGACAATATATGGTTTGAGAGAAACAATGACAGGTGATGGTTGAAAAACGGAAGTCCATCTATTTCTCAGGGCTGAAATATTGTGCATATATAAAATACTGGTCAGCCTACGTTTAACATGTTTCCGGTTAGGAGCTTTGCAATTTGAAACGATAAAGCTTTAATTTCTCTTACATCACAGGATGTTTTTAGCCTTATGGTGGATGGTTAGAGATCTCCTATAATGTGTGATTTTGTTCCAACACTTTGTATAAACAGCAATGTTTTAAGCAGGCTCAGAAATTTCAAAAACAAACATTCTAGTAGTAATGATTAAGTTCCGTATCATGAATAAGCGATTTAAATCTTTTCTAAAACTTCATCATAATTTTCATTCATTATTCTTTACAGTATATTGGTTGTTTGTAATTAAGTACAAAGATTAATGACGCAATGTACTGTGTTGCTGAAGGATTCGAATGCTATTGCTCATTGTTCAGACAGCGGTAATGCAAAAATAAATTGCTCAGTTCTAGGAGGCATAAGTATCTCCAATCAGTTAGGATCACTGTATGCCAGTACTGAAGATTCTTTAAATGACGCTATATTCATGTGCTTATTAATCTGGCAGATAAATTAGGTGCATAATAACAAACTGACATCCTAATTAAGACTGGTAAATTTCCATTATCTCATGGGAGCATACATATCATAACTGTACCTCGACTTAATTCATCGCATATCAAGCTGATTCTAAAGCCTTTCAGAAAATGAGTGTTATGTTTGCAGTTTAGCGAAATTATAGATAGGGTTTATTGTATCTTAACACAAAGATCAGATCTTTATGATTATGACATAACTAAGCTTTCATTAGCACAATACGTTATTGTTATCAGTGAAAATGACAGTTCGACCCTTGGTTATTACCAAATTATATATAGCTCAGCAGCGGAGCTGAAGTCATTACTGTTTTTTTTCTGAGTCTTTTCGTTTAGATAGTTGCAAAATAAACAATAAAAAACACGGGAGAAAAATGTCTCTCGTAGTAAAAGGACTATGTCAATAATGTGTTCAGCAGTCAGCTCAACATGAATTCTTGACAAGTGTGAAAAAAGTTTAATTAAAAAATTATGAAGTAGGAATGAGAGTGCCAAAAAGTAAGGAAACAAGGTATGAATGGGCGGGATAACATTACAACATTTGATGGTTTTTGACAGGGTGCAACCTCAATGTGGCATCCTTCCGTCGATTCCTACTACGTGTGTTTTTGTAACTTGGTAATTGTTCAAACTAAATGTTGTGAACTTTGTTTCGGCAACCAAGTACATATACATGTATGTAACCAAATTACGTGACCCTAACGAAATGCATGACGTCATAAAGGAGAGTGTTTGATGTCGGAAGTGAGACAGGAAGCTGCAATAGTCATTATTTGCTTACGGAAACAGTATTGATATCCGACTTGTAAGGAGTGGATCAAAAGAATAATACCAAAGCCGCTGATTTTTGAAATTTTAAAATTTGTTGAATATTTAAAAATGGTTAGCTACTGAAAGAACTCAATTCAAGTCTATAATTGGATCAAAGTTTAAAGTGTTGTAATGTTATCCTGCCCATCCCTACTTTGTTTTCTTACTTTATGGTGCTCCCATTCGTACTTCCTATTTTTTAATTTAAAAATTGTTTACACTTGTCTCAGGTTTTTTTGTACTAATTCTAGAAAGTGACTTGGTATAGTTCTATCTTTATGGTAGTTTTTCTTGGTGCTAAGTCTCAAGAGTGACTGGGCTCTAGGCCTATCCTTCTCGAAGCTTTTCTTAAAGCTATCTCTCGACATTTCCTAGTTTTTTGCTGATATCTTTGCTATAGGTTTTCTTTCATCTAGCTATAGGTGGCAGCCTTTTACTTCGCTGGATTAGTGGCTAAGGTTTGTTTCGCATATTCAGCATTACTCTTTCTAACCTTATCTTTATTCCTGCAGTAATGCTCTCTTTGCTGGAACAAAGATTTTTCAAGGTTATCAACATAATAATTTCTCCTTTTCTCTCGATTTTTTCCTTGAAAGGCATATTTTAAAAGATGCACTGTTTCAAGTGCAACCTTATATGTCAATATGTTAAACCTAGTTTGAAAACAATCCAAAGGTAAATTATACAGCTTATCGTTCTAGTTTTCAGTCCAGAGCACTCAAGCAAAGCCGTGTCTGATTTCGGCAGTGGTAGCGTTCGTCCTCACGTGTTAGGCACCGACTGCTATGATATAAATGGTTTCTCCAACACAGAATTCTCGAGTCAGATGTATAGAACTGAAAACTTTTCTTTCAAAGGTTAGATCGTAGTTAGAACCTAGATCTAGAGAATCTACGTAGTCCACGTATTTTTTTCAACTAGCTGATACAGCTGCTGGTTCATCACATAGCACGTGTGCATGAGCAATTCTGCACCCACAGGTGATATGAGGATGGGCTATTACTTGGCAACTCACAGTGCATGCTATAATCATATAATATGGCTACTAGTGTATTGTTAGCTCGTAGTAGTTTTGTAAAATGGTTATTGTTATTACTTGTTATTATTAAGGTTATACGTAAAAGTAAGAAAAACGCTTTTCAGCCAAGGTAGCGTAATTCAGTCTTGTGCATTTAGAATTGCATAAGGTGAAGGCAGGAGAGAGTTATACCTTTCCAACAACGTTAGTCAGTCAGATCGTCAGATTGAGAAATTTGTGGTTTTCTAAAATTTTTGTTTTTATTCTACGAACTTTCTCAAGTGCTTAGGTTTCTTGTTATTCAGCAGTTAGTTTGTTTACTACTCAACAGTATGTGTGTTGAGTGCTTATAAACTTTGTTTACATCCTGTTTGCAGTGTGTTTGAGATTTTAATTTGTATCACACATCTGGCCCATTCTTATTGAAAGTACTATCGTGGGCTCAGCATGGCCAGGTGGGTAGGGCGCTCGATTCGCAATCTGAGGGTCGCAGGTTCGAATCTCCGTCCCATCAAACATGCTTGCCCTTTCAACCTTGGGGGCGTTATAATGTGATGGTCAATCCCACTATTCGTTGGTAAAAGAGTAGTCCAAGAGTTAGCGGAGGGTGGTGATGACTAGCTGCCTTCCTTCTAGTTTTCATTGTTAAATTAGGGACGGTTAACACAGATAGTTCTCGTGTAGCTTTGCGCGAAATTCAAAACAAACCAAGTACTACTGCACTTATGATAAGAAGGCGTTACGCAAAACCCAACACACAGATATAAAAGCTCACGAATATTTGATTATTATTTATTTAGCACTGGTATTCAGTTAAAACTGATATTCAATTAGTATTGGTACTCAGTTAACAGTTGTACTCAGTAAAGTGATGAAATATCAACTGAAATGATCTGTTGAAATATTAGCTTAAAGTTACTTTCGCTCTTAAAATTTCGCGTAACATAAACATAACAATTTCCACAAAACATTTGAGAATATGCACGGTAGAAGTGAAACACAATTTGTTGAAACGTCTTACAAATAGATGATCTGTATGTATTAGAATCGTTTAAATCTTCGAGATATATTTATCTCTGATTTTATGTTTGAGTTTGCTCTCTTTTCTGGCGCCCGGCATAGCCAGGTGGTTAGGGCGCTCGATTCGCAATCTGCGGGTCGCGGGTTCGAATCCACGTTACATCAAATATGCTCGCCCCTTCAGCCGTGGGGGCGTTATAATGTGACGGTCAACCCTACTATTCGTTGGTAAAAGAGTAGCCAAAGAGTTGGCGGTGGGTGGTGATGACTAGCTGCCTTCCCTCTATTCTTACAATGCTAAATTAGGGACGGCTAACGCAGATAGCCCTCGTGTAGCTTTGCGGGAAATTCAAAACAAACAAACAATCTTTTCTGGTTTACTGAAAACAAGATAAAGTAACATCTAGGAGCTGAAGGAGAGCGTTGGACTCTCCTAAGTTTCCCTTGGTGTTGAGTTTACATGACCAAACTTTTCAGCCATGCTTCCCGTGGATTCTTTTAACTAGCTAACTTCAATATTAAAGCTAACTTTTGTTTAGTTTATATGATATAAGTTATCAAACAATGAGAAGTATATTTCTGAAGGTAAGGACAAAAGCATTTAACCCTTATTGTTGTAGACCGAGAAATGTTGAATAATTTAATGAACTATAAAAGAAAATCGTCAAAATATCTGTGTTTAGCCTTTGTTAGTAGTGATTACACTTCGTTTTATTACACACTACACAAAGATTAGCTTTAATTTTGTCATATATTGTATTGCCTTCCGATAGTATAGTTCCTTTCAACTAAACTGGTCTGAAAGCTAACGTACTTATAGCAACTGATCTTTCAAATACGTCACGTAGGGAGAAACTGTTTATATATATGCTTAGATAACACAATGAAATTACCTGAGAAAATTACAAAATCATTAAAACGATCGCCTAGTCTCTTCTTTATATTTGGGTATACACGTACTCAATATTATATATATAATACAATTAAACGAAACCAAAAACGTCATGGTAGAAGTGTTCGGACGCTGGCTGGTCTAAGAAGAAATATTATAGCCTCGAAAAATGTACAATAACTTAAAAGAGTATGGCAAATTCTTGCACAGTTGCAGAGGGACCAGAATGTTCGTTTCAATAATTGCGCAATACAGCAAAGTAGCAGAAAAATCAGAATGTACGTTTAAATCCTTACATAAAAGGGCAAAGTAACAGAGGAATTAGAATGTAATAATGGCTGGAGACGGCTTAAATGGGTAATGAA
>NW_013666127.1:516964-525925 GCF_000517525.1 Limulus polyphemus
AGGACATATTATGTTTCAAAATTTGGCGTGCATATCTCAGGATACATCACATTTCCCTTTGTAAAAATCAAGGAATGTGGAACGTGTATCACCTTTCACTCCTGGTACACATACACCTAACTTTGAAACGTGATGTATGCTGGTGTACATACACCTAACTCTGAAACGTGATGTATGCTGGGATAGACACACGTGACTCTATCTAGTATAAAATATGTTTTTAACCTAATAAAAGATAGTAAGACCTCTATTCTAAATGAAGACCTAGATTATATTTCAATTAAGAAACATGTAAACAGGTTCAACACAAAACACAAAGTCAAATATGTTTTTTTACTGTTTGCTTTTTCAAGTACATTTATACACTTCAACTACAGATCAGTCAAGAAAGAAAACGCCGACGCCATCTACCAACACCAGTAAGTTATTTCTATCACAGCTACAGAAACAAACCGACATACAGATAGCAACATATGGGAAATTTATTCCTCTCGATTACTACAATGAAAAACGTCGAAAGGAAATTCACAATATGAATGTCCTAACTAAATTTTTTAAAGAAACCTTACTGAAAACGAAGAAATTCCTTTACGTAACCGTCGTTACCATGATAACATTGTAATCAAACAAGCTTACAAAGCATTAGCGGTGGTTGTTTAGAAAAAAAGAACTACATCTTCAGGAAATTCCCCGACAACTTTCAGACCAATCGTCCTACGTTATCTATGACATCATCGCTCTTGGTGAATATCAACAGACTGTCCTACCACTACAGAACTAGTGTTAACAAACAACTTTTATTAAAAACTAAGAATTTAATTGTAAAAGGCTGTAGACTTTCTATACTCTATATTACTGCTAAGATACATAAGCTGTAAATCCTTGTAGACCTATACTTTCGATAAGCATCTGCCCTACTGGACTCGTATCTAGTTACCTTGATTCTATTCTAACTCCCTCACTCATCAATACTCTGTTTACATTCAAAACACTTATGACGCACTACATAGAATTGCGATCTTTGACTCAAAGTCATCTTCTGTTCTTTTATTTACACTTGACATAACATCGCTGTATATCTGCATAAACAGTAAGATGTACTAAAATCTCCACAACACTACCTTGATAAAAGGGATACAAAAGTCTTGATTAGATTACCTGAAGTTAAATCCTCTTTCATTTGACCACAAATGCTATAAAATAATGAAAGGTGTAGCCATGGGAACCAAAAGGTGCTCCTCCTATTTATTGGTTACATTGAAGATTGCATGTTTCGTACCTACATAGGTAACCTCCCTGCCTTATGTTGTAGATGTATTGACGATGTTTTCGACATAGCTACATACACTAATGATGAACTCAGTGTTGTTATTCAATTTGTTAAATTCTTTTACCCATCACTCCAATACACGTCTTGTACTTTCCGCCAACTCATTTCATTTCTTAACATAAATGTGTCCCTGACTGATGGTGGCAATCTGGCGACATCTGTACATTAAAAACCGACGGACAGCTATAGCTACTTACACTTACACTCCAGTCATAACCCAAACGCCAACAGAATATCATAACTCACCAGTTTGCATAGGCTCTAACGACTAAGATTATAATAACAATCCTATTGCGATGCTCTATTTTTTTTTTAAAATCATGACTACTCTACTACTGTTCCTCATCAGCTAAAGATAACTTAATATACACTAGCAATAAACGTCTGAATTCAGTTTTTCACAGATTTCTCACGGTACGTTATATCAGCAATTCTGACACCAACACGCTGGTCAGTTTAAAGATCCCGACTACACGTGTCTAATCTCACTTCAATTAATATACTGTTGCGTATCTGCTCGTTTGTTAATTTCCGGTTTAAATTATTTCCGAGGAACTTCAGCGATACAAGTCCTTTCTTAATTAAACCAGTTTATTTTTCCCTGGATACAACTTTGTAATACACAGAATTTCCAATCAGTACGTTAAACTTAACTTCTTTTATAACACACGCTATAAATCACAGTGACTCACACACTTTACTTACGGTGCCTACTGTTCGCCTGACTCAATTATCTATCTCTTCAATCAATCTACATGTCTATCTATCGCTGGCTTTATTTGCCGGGCTTATATACTAAAAAAGAGGGCGCCTGGCAAATACTCGAATATTCGCGGAGTTCCTCGATAAGTCATGATCCTTCTAGAAACTCCAGCACGCATGCTCCCAGCGTCGCGTGACTTCCGCTGTCATAACAATACATCTACTGCCACTGATCATAAACGTATTCTCTTTACGCTTACATATCATCCATTCAACACACAAATAACTCATATATTGCTTCACAACTTTCGCATCATAACACAGGACAGTGTCATCAGTCACATGTTCCCTAACAAGCCTCTTAATTTCTAATAAACGAGATACCAACATTAAAAATGTATTCGTCTATAGTTAACTTCTAAACAACATACAAGCATAATGAGATAGTAAAATTGGTATGTAAAACTATCAGAAGAGCAGATGTAACACTCGCCCTTACATTGATTATAGAACAATAAGGGCCCTAGCTCAGCTTATCTTGTTGATAACAATTTCGCCTGTACATCTAAATGTTTAATTCATTGTATTATTTGTGACACCTGCGACCGAAGTTACGTTGAAAAAACAAGCTGCATGCTCGTTGAACACTTCCGGCGAATTTCATTCAAAAAAATAAAATAAAATGTTTAAGTTGCTTACTTAAAAAATGTAAAGAAATTCATATTAACCAGACTTTTATATATATCTTATACGTCTTTTCTTGATCATATTTTACTTCTTTAATTTAAAAAAAAATAGTTTGCTTGAAATGTCGCCAAAATAATAAAAATGAAAACTAGATTTTTAAGGTAATTTATCTCCAAACGTTTTTACTTCATCACCTTAACATTTTGATGTTTATACACACACACATATATATATATATATTTATTTATATGTTACTTTAAAATCAAACAATTACAAATGCTAATGATTTTTACCCATATTATCGTAATTAGATTTACATTTAGACGTCTCTGCTTTACATATATAACAAAAAATTATCTTACTGAATCTGATGAAAATGAGGTACGGTTTTTGTCGAAAACGTCCTTTTAAGATTTCCTGAAAAAAAAGCACTTATAAAAATACAATTCAGTAAAGAAATCACTGCAATATTTGATTGTTAGATGTTAATCTATGTTTTTATTTATAATGACGTCCGATAGATGGCAATACACTATTATACATGCAGCGATTAATTTATTTTCATGATACTTAAAAACAAGATATATAGGATTGAATGGGTAGTTACAACACAATTAAAGAAACCCTATATCTTAAATAGACATTTAAATGGGTTTAATCTATAATATATTATAATCTGCTTGTTTTAATATGTTTTATTGCTCAACAAGCGAGGAATTAATCAAATATGTAATCACTGTCACTACATTATCATTCTTTGTGGGTTATTTATAATTATCAAGATTATCACAAATGTATATCAAACATACACTGGTAATAAACTCCATGCGCTTGTTGATAAAAAGAATTATCTTTCATGTCACCGATTTTTGATATTCGGGTGAACGTAACGCTGTTTCTTACTCTTAAAAAGCTTAAGTGTTCGGATTTAAATTTTTAAGATCCTATGTTTAATAGAAAACAGAGACTCTTTTTACTTATTAATTTCAGCGGAATATATTGCACTTAGGATCTAAAATAAATATCCCAGAAACGTATATAAAAATTAAATACCTCAAAAGTAGGGGAAGATGGAGTATTAAAGTGTTGAAATAAAGAAACCAGCCTCAAACTTTTAATGCAGCTCAATAGTGTTATTAATTCCTCTTTGACTGTACGTATGTATTGTATGTTTTCTTATAATAAGGCCACATCAAGCTATTGGCTGTGTCCACCTAGGGGAATCGAACCCCTGATTTCAACATTGTAAGTCTGAGAACTTACCGCTGTCCCACCTGGGAACTTCTCTTTGACATCCATTTCACTGCCGGGCTGCATATGAATGTCTTTATGTTATCAAAGGCGTGGGATGGCCTGGTGGTTAAAGTCCTCGACTCCCAATCTGAGGGTTATGGGTTCGAATCCCATCACTGAACATGCTTTTTCTTTCAGCTGTGGGGGCGTTATAATGTGACGGTCAGTCCCACTATTCGACTAGAGTAGCCCAAGAGTTCGCGGTGAGTGGTGTTCACTATCTGCCTTTCTATTTGTCTATCATTTCTAACTCGGGGATGGCCAGTGTAGATGGCGTTCGAGTAGCTTTACGCGAAATTCAACAAACAAACTATCCAGTATCTAGTCCAAGTAACTACCAAACTATTTGTTTACCTAACAATAAACTATTCGAGCCTGCTTTCTTGATTTGTTTGGCACAGTGACATTTGGTTTATATCTAAGAAATATAATTAAAGTAATACTTTAATAAGGTGACTATCTAACATGACAGAAAAACAGTGGATAACGTTAATGTCTATCTTTACCCTAAGTCAATTGTACTTGATGATGGAGTTGTCAGTCCTATTTTTGCTCAATCTTTACATAAGTTACATTGGCTTACCTGGTGAATTCAACGTCCACTCAGGTGATGTTACTAGACGGATCTGCAGCAGAAAGGCCTCATTCAGCTTAACCTAATCCATGGTGAAACCAAGTAAACTCATCTAAGCAAGAGTTATTCGTTATCATAAAATTCGCGTTAAATCTGAAATCTACATCACCTTACACAATGTGAAGCTTCATTTGGCAGATACTGCTAAAATTTGAATTTTTTTTTCCATTTCCAAATAGACATGGAACTCAATGCTGTTTAGGGTAGCGCTTGAGATGTGTCATTATTTATAGATTAAATATAAATGTTAGAATAAGATTTGTTGTGCAGCACCTGCATTATATCTTAACACACTTGTTTCTGTTCTTAACAGTCACTGTCACCATAACACTTAGGCTTTAACACACGTGCTTCTCTTTTCTTATCTGTCACTATAGCATTCAGGCTTTAAAGCACACGTTTATGTTCAAGCTTTAACAAACGCGTTTCTGTTCTTACTGGTAACTGTCATTAAAACACCCAGGCTTTAATACACGTGTTTCTATTCTTAATGGTAATCGTCACTATAACACTTAGGCTTTAACACACAGAGACATATTATTTTATTTCACCGAAAGAAGGCCGAAGGCCATTTGCAGGGGCCACCTGTTTTAACCATTCGCACCACCACCATACAGTAGTTTGTTGTCTGTAGGTCAGTCAGTAAACACTAAAATGACGTCACATAAGCGACGATTAACGTTGCAATTTGTATTGTCGTAACGTCGGTAAAACGTGCGCATGCTAGCGATGACTAAAAGAATTATGCACTCCGTAGACTACAACACAGCATGACATATGGACTTCAAAAGCAAGAAATAAAAATATTTGTTACTTTTAATTTTGACATTATTTAATCTTGAAACAGAACGTCTCGGGGACGTGTAAGCCAGGAGTATTTTGATGATAGAAGTAGGTGGTGAGATCACTGGTACATCTTCATGGCTGCGGTATGAGTGTAAGCCAGGAGGGTTTTGATGATAGAAGTAGGTGGGTGTGATCACTGGTACATCTTCGTGGCTGCGGTATGAGTGTAAGCCAGGAGGGTTTTGATGATAAAAGTAGGTGGTGTGATCACTGGTACATCTTCGTTGGCTGCGGTATGATGATGGTCCTACGTTCTGTCGAGCATTAGAGTCTATCACCCTCTCGAGCATTAGAGTCTATCACCCTCGACATAGAGTTCAGATTTGTTACAATTATTGGAACGATCATTCTGATTCCTCTGCTACTGTATCATTTTAACTACTCCTTGGTTTAGTGTTCGCCATATCAACACGTTATTGCGTTCAATAACTAGTTTTAGTTTAAATTATGTTAATAAAATATTTTATGTTTCCAATATTAATGTATCTTTAGTAACATCAATAGGTAAGTTGTAGATATAAGTTTGATATTAATTTGATTACCTATAGTTAACCTTTCTCCTAGCTCACTAAGATCAAAAATGGCTTTCACTCCAGTCCCATTTAGATAAAAAATGGCGTTCACCCTAGTCTCATTTAGATAAAAAATGGCGTTCACTCCAGTCTCATTTAGATAAAAAATGGCGTTCTCTCCAGTCCCGTTTAGATAAAAAATGGCGTTCACCCTAGTCTCATTTAGATAAAAAAATGGCGTTCACTCCAGTCCCATTTAGATAAAAAATGGCGTTCACTCCAGTCTCATTTAGATAAAAAATGGCCTTCTCTCCAGTCCCGTTTAGATCAAAAATGGCGTTCACTCCAGTCCCATACTGCTATGAATGTTTTGTTGTTGTTTCCACGGTGTATATAACTATCATATTTCTTATAAATTATAATTCATTTTCACTACAACATGTACTTAATGTTTGGTTGACATATACAGTTTTTAATGTATTTCTCTTTCGTTCCTGATTATTGTCAATTGGGTAATTTTCTAGTGGGATTAATTTATTATCGGCTAGAGAAAGAGTCAGTTTCCGTCGTAGCCTTCACTTCTTGCTTTCGAAGAATAGATTATGATTTTATCACCGTTGGTTGTATGAAGCGTATAATAGAATCTAAAGAACGTGGTTTGAAACAACATCTAATAGACGAAGTCTCGCAGAAAACTGAATAAATTGAATACAGGTTTTTTTTGTCCTCTGGTAATGAAAACTCAAGCTAAAATCGACAACATCTGCTACACCAGTTTTGAATTAATTATGTTTCTCATTGAAATTCATCGTACTTATAAGTATAGACAATGCATGTATATGTGTGAAGCAAAAGGAGTTGGTGTGTAAAAAGTTAAATAAGATAAGAACCAAACGTTTAAGTCAATTGCGTCACGCGCAAGCTATTAACCCTCGGATATTATCTCAAATTATTCCATGCGGCCAATACTGAGAGAAACGAGATAGTACCATTTCCATTAATTTCAACATGAAATCCAGTTTATTACCGATTCTAAGAAGTATATTACCTTTTTATCTACATTCACTTTAACTTGATACTTATGGACTAAGTATTAAGAGTTCTCATTCATGGTTGTGCATATATCAAGTCATTCACGATTTATTTTTCATTTTAGCCTTATTCAAGACATCATAATTACAACATTTCCTGTGAATCATGAAACTCGTGCCTTAATTTACACAGTAATATAATTTTAAATCCAAGAAGTGTATAATTCAAAACTATTCACAACAAGATAAAAATTGTTTTCAGATGACCGAGTTCATTGTAAAGCATTGCAGAAGACCACGTGGTTAGGGTTTAATCAATGGATTTTACAGCGGAGATATAACCTTTTTATAACCAACAAATCCTTAATATAAAGCTTTAAATGATCATAATCTTGCTTTATAAATAATGATGTCACGCTAAAAACAACTAGGTTATGTTTCATTGAGTTGTTAATTTAATCCGACGTTTTAATTACTTTCTTACACTTCCTGACCACTTATCAGAGTTATTTATATATATATAAATTTGTCACTGACCAGCAAGGAAATATCCCGCTTTCTTAATCTTATTTTTTCGACTGTAAAAACATGGTCATAGCTGGAACTAAACCATCAGGTTTGAAGTTTTTAAAAAACAGAACAGTTGTTATCAGACTAAATTGCTAAACTTACAAGTCTTTTTTTTTTCATATTTCTACAAATCAAACAATGGCGATAGGTTATGGCAATTTGCTTCCAAATTTCAAAGATATTTTATACTCTCTTTGTATATAGAGTTTATCTGAATACAGGTACACCACCGATTTTCCAGCACCCTTGGTTCCAGAGCCTTGCCGGATTACCCGTTTTGTCGGACAAACAAAGGTTACGTAATCATAGCTCAGCAATACACCTCTGACCCACTAATTATACTTTGCTTCCTTATATCGTAAACAGTTGACGAACCAATACCATACGTATCACACAGTTTCCGTACAGAAACACCACGGTCGAGTTGTTTCAACTGTTCAACCTTGTCTTGTATCGATATGGGCTTGCGCTTATGCTTGAAACCATGACCGTTACTTAGAACTTGCTTAGAAGCCATAGCTAGGGTTAAATGTAAGCTAAAAATTGTAAAAACCAAGGGATCAACAACTGCAGATGTAAGCAATTAACTATTTCGTGATGAAGCACATGACGCCATCTTTAAATTCTCTCTGTTGACATAAATAAAAAAATAATTAAACAACTTTTTAAAATTTTTCAGAATTACGTTATATTTTGAATTTTCATACACTATTATCAACATTCTGTGGTGTAAAAAAATTGAAGAAAAAATCGAAACTAAATATTCGTATCTTGTTAAACTAAATATTCTTGGCAACATTCATGAAAAAATTCAAGCGATTTCAACCACTAGTTTAATATTTATAAGAAAATTTTCACGAGAGTGACGTACCAACTTAAAATGTAAATAGCCCCTCTCGAAAGAGTACGCGCCACACGCAAAGCCATCTGTGGTCACCCATTGAACTAGTATGGCGGTCACGGGAATTTCAAGTTCACTCTCGTAATTTCTTCCGGATTAAAGGTGCCGGACCATCAGTTGTCTGGAAAATCTGAGGTCTACTGTATAATGAAATTGTTGTATATGTTGCTTACTTTCCCTAGTTTATCAAGGAGTACAGTTATTTTAAAGCTATTTTACATATTGCGATATAATAAAAGCGTACTTTAATTAAAACATACGTTCTGCTTCCTGTGTTAGTTTGATGTACTGTGCAGTGTCTGAAAGTACATTCTGATTCTTGTGTTAGTCTGAAAGTACATTCTGATTCCAGTGCCAGTTGGCTGTACTGTGCAGTGTTTGAAAGTACATTCTGATTCCTGTGTTAGTTTGCTGTACTGTGCTGTGTTTGAAAGTACATTCTAATTCAAATTCGA
>NW_013666127.1:526813-540859 GCF_000517525.1 Limulus polyphemus
AAACCTGATGTATACCGGTATACATGCATCTAACTTTGAAACCTGATGTATACCGGTATACATGCATCTAACTTTGAAACCTGATGTATACCGGTATACATGCATCTAACTTTGAAACTTGATGTATACCGGTATACATGCATCTAACTTTGAAACTTGATGTATACTGGTATACATGCATCTAACTTTGAAACTTGATGTATACTGGTATACATGCATCTAACTTTGAAACTTGATGTATACTGGTATACATGCACCTAACTTTGAAACTTGATGTATACCGGTATACATGCATCTAACTTTGAAACTTGATGTATACTGGTATACATGCATCTAACTTTGAAACTTGATGTATACTAGTATACATGCATCTAACTTTGAAACCTGATGTATACCGGTATACATGCACCTAACTTTGAAACCTGATGTATACCGGTATACATGCATCTAACTTTGAAACCTGATGTATACCTGGTATACATGCATCTAACTTTGAAACATAACGTATCTTACGTAAAAACACCTAATTTTTATACATAATGTATCTAGGAGGGATACACCTAAATTTGAAACATGACTTCCAAATTTTATATGTGGTTCCTATATACTAAACAAGGGCCATTTACAGTTCTTCCTTTAAATACGAAGACCTTATTTCAATATGTGTTTAGAAGATTAGGTGTTACCTGCGTTGTGATACGAGTGTTATTTGTATCAAAACATTTCTAAATTCTGACTGTACCGAAGGGATACCGTCCTTTATATTAAGAAGCTGTCTGTAGATCCTTTATATTAGTTAGCTGCGAAGGACACATAACAGAGAAGGAAGCGTTTATACATAAGGTTAACTTAACGGGGGGGGGGGAGGAATCCGATGACTCTTTGAAGTGCCCTTCTCACCTGAGTTCAAACTCTATTATGCATGTGAAGTTAAAAACAAAAACAGAATATGTCTGTAGATGCTGGAGGAGATGGGAGGGGGCAATAATTGCATTCATACAATACATGTTGTGTAGTAGCAGTAATAATATACTTAAAAAACAGTAAGGCTGGAAGCTGTACACATGATGTGTTATCGTATATATATATACGATAACGATGTAAAAACTTTTCGTATTGACTAAAGAACAAGAAGAAGTGAAAATTACCAAAGTAATCATGATTAATTGGCTAGAAACTCTGTGTAGACGGTTCAGAAAACCTTATTACGTTTGAATGTAGTTAACTAGCGTTCGTTTCAGAGCTTTATAATTCTCACTTTCTGTGCAGCTCAGATTAACGGTTTTATTTGTACATTAGTCCAATCTGACTTTTGAATCCGACCCCCCCAAAAAACGTCATGCTTCTATATTTGGTTAGTATTACTGTACTCCTTACCTTTACGACAGACTTTTCAACCACCACAGTCTTAATGGATTCTCACTAGTTCTAACCTTTATTTATTGTTCTGCAGTTTGTTATTCTCTAATACTAAATCTTGCCTGGGACTGAGTTGACGTTCTTTAAATAATGCCGCGCCATTTTAGTCAAATTAAGAATATAATTTTCCGTTTCTCTTGGTGTAATTACATTACTTCAAAATACAAATCAAAATTACACGAATCTTATAAAAACGCAGATTTTCATACATTTGTTAGTGAATTTCATATTCAACTATAATCGTCATCGAAGTAGAGTTGATAACATTGTAGAAGAATAACAAAGGCCGTCTTCCTAAAGAACCTGTATTATAAGGTTCTTTTATTTCTAAATTATCTATTTTTTTATATCCCGTTTCAATAGCATTAGTTGATCAAAATCTGTGTGAAACTGTGCGTGTAGCCAAAACCCTTATATCAAAAAGTGTAATCAGGCTAACAACAGCGCTCCAAGCGACAGGTTTGATAGAAAGCAGCTGCCCTCGTGCGGGATGCCTTATAAAGAACATCTGCAGGTATACACAAAATGGGAAGCTCGATATTTATACAAGAAAAGCTAACAAAGTGAGTGACATCATTCTTAGTTTTGGTATATGTGTTTAATAAACATCTAATTATCGATTGCAATAAATTTTCTTCGTTTTAAACCATAAGCAAGACTTTGTTTGCTCCCAATATTTGTTAAATCTCCTGAATTTTCCCACGAACTTTACTCTCCCAACAGCTCGCCACGTCGAATAACATTGTTTGTTGAGGGAAGCTAAATAACATTTAACATTCTTGATCAACAGATACAATGACAACACGCCCCCAGTGGCACAGCGGCATGTCTGCGGGCTTACAACGCTAGAAACCGGGTTTCCATGCCGGTGGTGGACAGAGCACATATGGCCAGTTGTGTAGCTTTGTGCTTAATTACAAACATATTATATTCACAGTGGCCTTCCCTGTCGTTTCTATTCAAATAAAATTATAGCATCACTTAAGTTTTCATTCCCGTGAGGAGTGTAAAAAACACGCCACATGTAGAACAGAAAAATATCTCGAATGCCATCTTAGCCACTGTCTAACTGAAGGTCAAGGTGCATCATGCCCTACAATTCGTACTCACAGTGCAGTTAATCCTATGTATCAATGATTTCTTCATTGAGCCACTTGTTTGTATTGATAAGTTTTAATGATTTATTCTATGACTGATAAGCATGCTAATGTTCTGCCTATTTAATAACCTTCAATGCAGATATAATTCATTCTAATATGGAATATTGCTTGATGTGTTTCTTCGTGTGTTTAAAGTTTCAAGTCCCCGGATATAACACCTTTTCCTTTATTATGCTCAACTGCCGTGATATCACAGGGATTCATAATTTACCATTAACCGTGGCTACTTATTTGAACTAATAATATACGTAAAATCCTTAAAAATACCAAAATATTAGATTATTTCTCCCGTCAATATGATCTCATACCAAAAGGAAGAAAAGTAAATCGAATTGTAAGCTATAAACTCAAGAATGTATCATAAAGTGTGCGGATAGCAGTGGCGTACCCAGAGGGTTTTCCTGGTTGCCCGGAAAGCCCCCCCTAAGATCGAGATAACATTAAGAGATAAGATTATTTGGCAATACAACTCATAGACAAAAGCACAATTATGGAGATACCTCCTCCCAAATCCTAGATATGTCGCTGGATAGACAACTTGGTAAGTACTATCAAACCAGTTGCCAAATGACGCGCTTGTAGAGGTAACAAGTGTGACGTCTTAGCAATACAAGGTATTTGGCATTACCAAAACTCTATACTAAAAAGTTAATTAAGATACCTGGTATTTTCAGGCCAAGCGGAAGTTTAGGCAACGCGTGAGCTAAACGATCAAGGTTCAGTTATAACAATCACTAATTTAAAACTGCTGATCCCAGGAGAGACAGCCAGGTTGCAGCACTTAGGTAACGCACGAGCTAAACGATCAAGGTTCAGTTATAACAATCACTAATTTAGAACTGCTGATCCCAGGAGAGGCAGCCACGTTGCAGCACTTAGGCAACGCACGAGCTAAATGATCAAGGTTCAGTTATAACAATCACTAATTTAGAACTGCTGATCCCAGGAGAGACAGCCAGGTTGCAGCACTTAGGCAACGCACGAGCTAAACGATCAAGGTTCAGTTATAACAATCACTAATTTAGAACTGCTGATCCCAGGAGAGGCAGCCAGGTTGCAGCACTTAGGCAACGCACGAGCTAAACGATCAAGGTTCAGTTATAACAATCACTAATTTAGAACTGCTGATCCCAGGAGAGGCAGCCAGGTTGCAGCACCTGCCACTTACCCGTTTACACTTAACAAGTAGTGGGATTGACTACTGTACTTATTATGCTATCAGAGTTGAAAGAGCGAAGCATATGGCCACTCTAACTTTGGACATTCGATCCGCAGCCCGGCCATTAGACTACGCCCGGCCCCAAAGTTATTAAGAGCTTTAGAATATTATATACTTTTATAATATTATAAATTAAGCTATGTTTGAAACATTTCTCCATTCAACAAACACTTGTTTATGTTTGCTTATAAAATAAATCATATACAAAGTTTATACTCTTTAAAAAAATTTTCACGCAAATATAAAATTTATCTGGAGATATTGACGGTGAAGGTTGTTTTTTTTAACCAATAATGCAATTTTCATACTTCATACTATGTTTTTACGTTATTATGTTGCCTTTGGCTTACATAATTAAAATATAAAATTAGCATACACATAAAACATATATTACATTATGATACAAAGGAGAACACGCCTTACCACATGTAAAAAATCATCCATCAAAATGTAAGTAATGTTTTCGAAATTGTTTTATTAACTGTCTATAATCAGTGTCATCAGGTTCTTAGTTAAGATCGAAAAGCTTACGTATTTCTCGTACGCAGATGACTATATCCGGAATTATCAGGAATACGTGTCTATATATATAGATATATATGTTTCTAATAGGCCAAAGGATGAGTATTACGTGGATAGTCTAATATGGCCTGGTGGTCAGGGCGCTCAACTCGCTACATGTGGGTCTCGAATTAGAATCTCAACACCGAACATGCGCGCCCTTTTAACCATGAGGACGTTATAATGTAATGGCCAATTCTATTTTTCATTGGTAAAGGGTAGCCCAAGTGTTGGCAGTAAATGTTGTTGACTAGCTACGTTCCCTCTAGTCTATTAATTCAAAATTAGGGACGGCTAGCGCAGGTAGTCCTCGAGTAGCTTTGCGCAAAAAATTCCACCCCAATAACAACAAGTTACATACAGGGTATTTTTTCAAATAAGTCAATTTTTGTTATAAAGTCACTTGATATTGTTTTTGCAACAAAAACTCTGCACTTTTTTACATCGAGGATAATACAAGCGTTACATATCATATTTCCATATTATACAAAAGATTGAATACCTTATATTAAAATGATCGCGAATATGCAACCAACAACTCACATGACGACCACATCCAATATAAGGCTGCTGTGAAACGGAATGTATCAGAAGTACATTTTGACGAATCGTAGATAATGTGATGCTACTGAAAAATATCGCTTTAGGGAAAAGTATGTAACAGCCCTCTCCAACACAAAATATTCATTCATTCGAATTATAAAGATGTGTTTAGTTCGTGGATTTAGAATCTTAAAAAGGCAATATTCCTTTATTTTAATGGCGTTTTAATGGATCAACTTGAGGTACCATGGTCATCCAGAAAGAGAATTGCAACAAGTCGTATCCTAGCCGTGGTAAGCAAAGTACTACGTCTTGTAACACGTGAAAATCTAATAACACAGAGGTCAGTAGCAAAAGCCGTTCACATGCTCCAGGCAACAGTATCAACAACATGAAGAAGGATCTTTATCTGGAAAAGTGACATAAGTCATGTGTACACAAGCTGCTTCCATTACATACGTCAAGCAACTGAAGAAGGAAAATAGTACTCATGCTATTCCATAAAAAAAAACAAAAAAAAAAACAGAGGACAAATCACCGGACACAGCAGCTAAGGAATTCTAAGTAATCGGACTGTTAAAAGGCGCGCTGGAAGACCATTGTCTTCATACACTACAGTTATATGAATTATAAAAACTGGCAGGGAGGAGTGGTGTCCTTTAGACAAGACACCTTTACAACGCAGTCTTTTGGAATGAAGACTATGCTGGAAGTCTATATCCAAGATCGTCAGATAGAGCGTGACAGGACGTGAACACATGAACTGAAAAAATTGGAATAAAAAGTCAAGGTAATAGATGTTCCAAAAATCAAAATCTTAAGAAATATGTTTTTCATTTTGACAATTAAGATAATAGACTGTTACACTGTAGAAAATATTTAATTTTTAATGAAAGTAAATTGAAACACATATGTCATAAAAACAAGCAGAAATGTTCAAAATGATTTGTCCTGTCATGTATTATCGTTAAAATTTTAACAAAACGAAGCTTGCCAATCTTCTTATATTTTCTCGTGATTAATGACTATATCGTTAGATGGCGATCAAAAACAATACTTTCCTGCCACCTAGTGAGCTTTTAACAAACTTGCTGATTTAAAACAGGGTGATGGCGCTGAGAAATGAGTATTACGGATACATTAGGAAGGTTAACGAACCTTGCAAAATGACACACGCATCCGAAAATGGAGGCAAATGTGAATCCGATAAACTTGTAGAAGAACTTAGAAGAAGTATTGAAGAAAAGGAGAAACTTATAAAGAAGCAATTCATACGTATTGAAGAATTAGAGAACGAGACAACGATATTAAAACAAGAAAAAGATGCCCTTCTCTGTGATATTAATAAACTCAAGTTTGAGTTTGAAATGAGTGAACTTAAACGGATGAAAGACTTGAGGTAGGTATTTTAAATAACTATTTTTTTCTTTGAGTTATACTACTGCGAAGAGATACTTTTATTGATTAAAACTTCGATGTTCGTCTTGATAACGTGAGTAACACTCATTGTAGTCTTACACGTATATGTACAGCGTTAAGCTGCTAGCACTCACGATTTTGAGTGTCGTGTATTGCCGGGAGTTTACGCGTGTTTCCATGCCTACAGTAACCGCGATAATTCTCAAGTATATTCGTTCAGAAGCACGTGAACATATGGTCTTTTAGGCTATTTAAATGTATATCCGAGTACGTGTGTAGTAGCCCGTACTCTCTTATATTTGATTTTCGTGATTATAACCACTATGTTTGAAATACTTATTGACTAAAATAACACGGTTTTATTAAAATCTTGATTTTCTGTTTTAAATGCATATCGTCTTAAAAACTAGAAATCTTCAGCTTGAAATGAGAACTTAATACTTCGCAGGCGTTGAACGCCACAATTAATTGTGGTATTTTACCCTTAGCCTACAATAATAACAGATACCACAAACCGTATTTCCACTCAAAATGTTTTGAAAAGTTGTTTTGAGCATTTGTTCGTCAAAACAACCATACACACCTTGTTTTTTTTGTTTTTTTTGTTCTTAATAAAAGGGTGTGATTCTGGTATGATCCTTTTTGAAACAGATCAATGCTTTGTTCTTATAATTTCTCTGTACTTGGTGTAAAGTTATGCCTTATCACGTGCCAGAAGTTTAAGAGTGTCAAATTATTCGACTGTCCAAAAGTCCAGCGATGACCGTGTTTTGATCAGGTTAACACTTCAAAGTCGAAAGAAATCTTGCAATGCCTTACGACATGAATGGCATAAAACATTCATTCCAGGTTATCCAGAAGAACAGTGAATAGGAGACTGACCAAATAAGGTTAATTTACAAAAAAAAAAAGCTATCTGCAAATTGAAATTAACCAAAATTCACCTCCATCACCATGTTGCTTGGGCAAGACAGCATGCCAACTTACAGTTAGAACATTGGCGACATTTCATATTTTTCAGATGATCCTGTTTCCGGCATGTTAAAGCTGATGGTAACTTGGGCAAGACAATATGCCAACTTACAGTTAGAACATTGGCGACATTTCATATTTTCAGATGATCCTGTTTCCGGCATGTTAAAGCTGATGGTAACTCGGGCAAGACAATATGCCAACTTACAGTTAGAACATTGGCGACATTTCATATTTTCAGATGATCCCGTTTCCGGCTTGTTAAAGCTGATGGTAGGATTCGTGTTCGTCGTTTGTCTGGAGAATAGATGAGGTAAGACTGTCTTTCCCACAGGGAACACACAGGAGGTGGTGCAGTACATGTTTGGGCAGCTATTCATCATGGTGGAAAAAAATACTGTTTATGTTCTTCAAGGCAACATCAATGGCGCCTCCTACAGGCATCTCATGGAGAAGTTATTTCTGCTAAATGGTAGGGAAACGTTTAGCAATAATTTGTGTTTTAGAATGACAATGTTACTGCCCACAGTGCGTGTATTGTAAAGGATTATGTCAACCAGGAGAACGTTACAGGATTGCTATGGCCAGCAATGTCTCCAAATTGTTATCCCATTGAAAACTGTTGTGCAGAACTGAGCCAAAAAATTGCTAACCACAATTCTAAACCAACAACTGTAGCTGAGTTGTAGTGCCTTCTAGTGACAAGTTGGGATGAAATCACAGTAGGTTACATCAATAATCTCATCGACAGCATGCCACTTCACCTTGTGGAGGTTATTAGAGTATGAGGAAGACCAACAAAGTACTGAATGCTTAATATGAACTGATATAAGGCTATAGACGCTATTTATAATAATTTGATGCTATATTTTGTTATTATATATATTTTGGTAAGGTTTTTTTGTTGTAAGTGAAATGCTGAATTGTACATCTTTCTAAATGTGTCTGATAAAATAGAACCTGTATCATTATACAATTTACACATGTAGCTGTTTAATATGCATTTCTCTGTTTGACATTGCTGATTCTATTTATATTCCATCTAACTAATAATGATCTTATTTGTTAGAAAATATGTAAATATTTTGGCCAAGACTGTATAAGAACAAAGATCAAAACAAAATAACTTAATAATATTAATTAGAAAGCCCAAATACACATTACTGCCTTCGTATCACAGATTAATAAGCTCATGAAGAAGTTTATGCTTATATAATACTATACTTAGCAAAGTGACAATGTCAAGATGTCATGTCTTCATAATAGTGATTAGGAAACCAAAATAACAAAAAAAAAACAGAAAAGTTCTCAATTGTTTGTTTGTAGTTAAGCACAAAGCTACACAATGGGCTATTTGTGCTCTGCCCACCACGGGTATCGACGCCTGATTTCTAGTGTTGTAAGTCCGAAGACACACCTCTGTGCCACTGGGGGGCATCTGCTTAAAATTTATTATAAAACTAAAAAAAAAACAAACCGAAAAACATTAACTTCTTAATGCTGATTGTAAAAGCCAAAAATGCTTTCCTAAGATTTATTCAAAAGGCCAAAATGTTGCTATTACCAACATAATACTGATCAGAAAAATAAATATGTTGTTAGGTTCATAATATCGATCAGGAAGATGTTGATAAGTTAATAGTGATCAGAAAGATAAATTTATTGATAGGTTCATAATATCGACCAGGAAGATGTTGATAAGTTAATACTGATAAGAAAGATAAATTTATTGATAGGTTCATAATATCGATCAGGAAGATGTTGATAAGTTAATACTGATCAGAAATATAAATTTATTGATAGGTTCATAATATCGACCAGGAAGATGTTGATAAGTTAATACTGATCAGAAAGATAAATTTATTGATAGGAAGATGTTGATAAGTTAATACTGATCAGAAATATAAATTTATTGATAGGTTCATAATATCGATCAGGAAGATGAAGATGTTGGTAGGTTCATAATACTGATCAAGAAGATAAAGATGTTTGTAAGTGAAGGCCAAAAACATTAACGCCTTTGTAATAGTGATTAGTATTTGAGTGTTCGTTGTTACGCACAAAGCTGCTGAACAGGCTATCTGTGCTGCGCTGACCACAGGCGTTGAACTCCGAATGTTTGGTAAGACACTAGGGACTCTGTTGATTAGTAAGACAAAAGAACTAATCTGTGATAATGTAAATTAAAGCAGAGTTGTTTGTCTGTCTTTCTATCTGGTATTGCAAGTTGTTTTAAGAAATTGGCTAAATCAATTTCGATTACATTTCGGAAAAGAAGTCAGATAAATCTCGTAAGGATCAAGGTTCAATGGATAAACAACTGGACGTACGGCTCAAACTTGAAAAAAAAAAAACACACACACACACACATAAAAACACCGTCATAATGCTGCTAATGAAGACTTAAATGAGTGAGGAAGTCGGTAGTAAAATACGTGAAGCTCACGAAAGTTACGTTTAATTCCGCTTCTAGCATAAATATTGCTTTTGATCGGACGACCGGACGTACGGCTCAAACCTGAAAAAAAAACACACACACACACATAAAAACACCGTCATAATGCTGCTAATGAAGACTTAAATGAGTGAGGAGGTCGGTAGTAAAATACGTGAAGCTCACGAAAGTTACTTCCGCTTCTAGCATAAATATTGCTTTTGATCGGACGACCGGTTAGTGTTCTACGGCTCAGAATAGTGGTAGAAGGTGTCCTCATTTGTAGCATTACTTTTTAAGCCTGGTAGTGGCCGGGTGCTTCTGCTACCATTTACTTAATAGTGAATAAAAAGAAACGATGTCATTACCTTAGGCCTAAAAATTGCGATAAAAATTATGTAAACTGCAGATGTGTTTTACCACGTTTGTAGTTTACGTGATTTTTATCACAATTGTTAGGCCTATTAATTTCTAATGCTTCTCCATCTTTTGGTGTTTAAACCCTAAATGTTAATAGCTTCATTAGTTAGACCGGAAGTCCGAAAATATATTAACGTTTTTGTAATAGTAATTAGAAAAGAGAGAGAGAGAGAAAAAAACAAGCTTTTATATTTTCCTGATACTGATTAAAAATGCCAATGAAAACTATAAAAGTAGCAACAATAAAACAGTAATGGACATCTAATTCAGTTTATAAAGGACAAAAACGTTAATCAAGCTATATATATATATAAAGACGAAATGTGTGTTTGTTTGCCCCCTAAATCATACCACCTCAACCAAAATTTGTATGTAAACGCTATGAACTGTGGAGAATGCCCTAAGGGGTCAAAATTGAACTTAACCTTATTTCTATTTTGTAAATCATGTTGTTTAATTACTCCCAGCCTATTAAATCAACATCAAACAATCTTGGCAGGTTGACGTTTTAGACAATATTGAATATTCTAAAGGAATTCAAAAAAAGTTGCTGGATTGTTTACCAAACAACCATGCTTTTCTCGTGGTCAGTGAGATGTAGAGGGTTCAAGGGTGGGATCACCTCAAATCTTTATTCGTTGGTAGATGGAAAGCAAACTGCAAATGTTGTTTATGAAAAGCTTTGTTAAAATTTTAATTTTTTTAGATAAAGTTTATGTTCAAGTTATTACTTTGAAATATATGATTGCTTTATACTTAGATTGTTTTAATCAACTTTAAATATTCTCCGTCAGTTGACAGGTATTTCAGCTTGTACCTCCATAATCATTATTCTTGTTCAAAAGAGAGAAGAAAACTGGAGTTTTATATTTTCCTAATACTGATCAAAGTAAATATCCATTGAACAAGTAACAGTAATGAAACCCTTAATCTCAAGTAAAAAAAAAAAAAAAGACCAAATGATTCGATAAACTTAACGACACTGATTAGAAAGACCGAAACATGTTTAAATGTTTTCCTAATGCTAACTAAAATAGTAAAAAAAAACAATACATTCTTTCATGATACTAATTAGTCGTTGTTGGTTTTTTTTGTGTGTAAAGCTACACAGAGAGTTATTTGTGCTCTGTCCACCACTGGAATTGAATCCTGAACTTTAGCATTGTAAGTCCGTAATCTTACCCCTGACTCACCAGGAGACAATACTAATGAGAAAGACCAAGATGTACATTAGTATTATTTATTGTTAATTAGAATTAAGAATATAATATTCTACCGAATAGAAAAGTATGAAACATACGGCAATGTTTCAAACTGATTTTAATCATATTAATGGTTCTAATAAATACCTAATGCTTTCAGATGGATAGAAGTTCAAGACTTTAAACAAAAATATTTATAAAATCTAAGGCAAGAAAGGAAAGAATGTATTTTAAACTGCTCAATTTCTTAAATATTTCTAAATGCATCTGTAGATCAAGTGTGTACATCTTAATACCCCGATTTGTATGTAACTAGACGTGACTTAAATTCAGCAAGAGTAGATTATAGCTAAGACTTACACAATTTATGGGAACTGGAAGTACTTTTAAGACTAATCTTTAGACCTATTAGCCACGAGATATAACAAGCAACACTAGTTCTTAGGGAGTTTGAAAAATCCATGATGTTAAGGAAGCAGGCGGATGGGGAACCTACGTGGCTTTCATGAGTTGTATGAGTGTTGCCAAAAATTTTGACACGAGTGTAAATTTTTAAGGAACGTGGGTATGTCGTAAAGTCTGAAGACCATTTCTAGTTTAGCATTTACAGTGCATGTTTGAAAGTTATTCCATATACAGGATTATTGGCATTACACGGGCCTATTCTTTACTAACTAAAGTTTTGGTTTGTTTGGAATTTCGCGCAAAGCTACACGAGGGCTATCTGCGCTAGCCGTCCCTAATTTATTAGTGAAAGACTAGAGGGAAGGCTGCTAGTCATCACCACCCAGCGCCAACTCTTGGGCTATTCTTTTACCAACGAATAGTAGGATTGCTCGTCACATTATAACGCCCACATGGCTGAAAGGGCGAGCATGTATGGTGAGACGGGGATTCGAACCCGTGACCCTCAGATTGCGAGGCGAGCGCCCTAACCACCTGCCCATATCAGGCCTACTAACTAGAGTTAAGTTTATATAAAAAAAGTAAGTAAACTTGGTTGTGCAGAACTGTTTAAATAAAAATACTTTTAACAAAATAGATTTTTTGCTTGGTTATTGAATTTCGCGCAAATCAACTGAATACAAGCCGTCTCTAGTTTTGAAGTCATAGACTAGTGGGAAGACACTCACAGCGAACACTTGTGAAACCGAATCGTGGGATTTGACCTTTACTCTTATGACGCAACTACGGCCCTAAAGTGCGGATCGCGATATTTTTGGTTTTGGTGCTAACAGGACGAGAACCACGGAAAGTCAGCTCATTAGTCCAGCGCTCTAATTACTGGGACGCGATCAATAACTGCCAACCTATTTGTACGTGGGAAATAATAAGCCGATGGTAACTAATATCATATATACACTATACAGAGATTTTATAAACTTGTGTGAATTAGAAAGTACATTAATATTTCTTAATGGACTTGTTATTTATTACCATTATAATTTTAATACAATTTCATTATTAGTGTTAACTTCTGTTTAAGAACTTTTACACGTGTAAAGTTCATTAAAAAGAAAACACAACAAAGCATGATAGAGGAAAACAAAACGATAAGTTAACAGCCTCCACCTGGTTCCAGATGCTTTCTCTGCTACCAAAAATAAATTATCAGTTAGTTCCCTGTCCAAACTATGTTCTGTGCTGGGTACGCTAAGGGCGCAATTCCTTTCATGGTTTCTCCCTGAGTAGCTTGGTAAAACATTCCGTTGTAGTCAGGGCTGTGAATCATTGGAGACAATTCTATGTTTCCAAAAGTAACTTTATCCAGTTAGGTCTAAGTTTGTAAAATCTCCTTTTTTTTTTTTGCGGACTTTCAACACTATAAACCGGGTTTCGATACCCGTGGTTGGCAGAGCACAGATAGCTTATTGTGTAGCTTTGTGCTTAACTTCAAACAAACAAACAAACTTTGTTTTTTCCCTATTGTGTTGACAACGATAAACTTTATGTATTATTGGTTTTGACATCATTGTTATGAACTGGAATTTGCGCAAAGAAGAAAGAACATTATATATATACTGTTGAAAACGATAAAAACATATACTTTAACAACGCACACATCCATTACTCTCACTCGATTACTTGTTTGTCAATATCAATAAATAACAAAACATGATTTATATGCTGCCCCCTAGTGGCACAGCGGTATGTCTGCGGACTCACAAGGCTAGAAATCAGGTTTCGATACCCGTGGTGGGCAGAGCACAGATAGCCCTTGTGTAGCTTTGTGCATAATTAAAAACAAACAAACAAATTTATATGCTTTTCTGATGTTTCACCCTCTAGTGGATTATAACGGTTTCAATTACAGTGGTGCACACGGCACAAATTGCCAATTGTTTAGATTTGCGCTTGACTACAAACATGTAAAACAAATTCTGATGTTTCGACGTCTATTGGTCCAACACCAAACAAATACTAGTTTTATTAGTAATATTATGTTGGGTAATAGTTTTTCATATTAGACTTTCTCCTATTGTACTACAGGGTTGTGTTTCTTGAACAAGAATGACCCTAATTATAGTATTTTGGCACTTGTGTATAAAGTTAAAATTATAAACAATATTCAACGTTAAACTGGTACACAATTAAAAACATTTTATTTAGGCCTATCTATGGCCTTCAAAAAGTTGATGACTCTACAAGTAACATCGAAACATGTAGAGTCGTCAACTTTTTGAAGGCCATAGATAG
>NW_013666127.1:541558-542339 GCF_000517525.1 Limulus polyphemus
GCTGACGCAACAATATGACATTAACTTGTTTATTGTCTCATAAAACATTGTTAAGCGTTAGCCATTGACCTTTATACTGTGAAATCATTGAAATGTCGTATATGAGCGTTCAGTACACAGTAATATTATTATAAGTAAAAACGATATAAAATTAGGCTGTTTTATATCGGGATGTGTACTGAATGCCAAAACATCTGAAAACTGAAATAACTGGTAAAAAAAACAAATAATAAAATTATTTTGCTTTATATCGGGAGGTGTACTGAATGTCCAAAACATCTTTGACAATTTAGTATCAGTTCTGTTATGTCTCGAAATTTTCCAGTTTATGTCGGCCTGTATACAATTATTACTGTAACATTTCGTTTACAGACACACTATCATTATATCAAGATATTAAACAAAATTTTGTATTTTTTTCAGACAATTTTGTTAAATAATTCTCATGTCTAAGTTAATTATAACTGCGGAAAAATGATCATTTATTGTATAGAATTGAGAACTTTACCAATTTTTGTTTACTGCAGCTTGCCAAAAAAATCTTAGGTTGTTTAAGAAAATATTCTCAAATAAGAACTGTAATAATGAGATGGTATGTATTTTTCATGAATGTCATTTTTTTCTATTACATGGTTCCCAAACGCACTCCTGGTTTATTAAAGAAAATAATATCTAAGGTTTGTTTGTTGTTTTTTGAATTTCACGCAAAGCTACACGAGGGCTATCTGCGCTAGCCGTCCCTAATTTAGCAGTGTAAGACTAGAGGGAAGGCAGCTAATAT
>NW_013666127.1:542539-546783 GCF_000517525.1 Limulus polyphemus
CCCTCAGATTGCGAGTCGAGTGCCTTAACCACCTGGCCATGCCGGGCCATAATATCTAAGGAAAAGCATAATAATAAGATGGTATGAATTTTCTGTGAAAATAATTTTACATTTTTTTAATGCAACCACTTTTCTATTCATCAGTTAGATGTCCTGCTTTGGACTCCAGAAAATCTGGTCACTGTAGTTTTGATATCCGTGGTGGGCAGAGCACATTTAGCTCATCGTATAGCTTTTAGCTTAAGAATAACTAACCAAACCAAACTTTTAAATAAGTAGTACAATCGTATAAAAAGAGATACGAGATTTAGAGTATTCCGTTTCCTGGAAATTATAAATAGCGTTGAAAATATTTGCCGAGTAGTTTCCTCAATAATTCTACGCTGTGTAAAACAGTTCCATAGATCTTTCGACCCTCTCAGGTTTCCTTTTGAGCTAGCTCGTCACGATACAGTCCTGAATCTTCTAAGTTCTGAGTTATTAACCAGCTGCCTTAGGCCAGGACGTTTCGTAAGCTTTTAGATTATTAGTTGCAATTAAGTTTACACTGCAAGAAAGCCCGAATGCTTTTGTTTTTTAACGAGTGAGTTTATGTATGTATAGGCCGTGTAGGACGCAAGTTTTGTGGTTTTGTTATTTACTGAAAACTCAACAGTTTAAATAAAACTAGTCATTTAAATAAAAAACAAGCACAGTAACAATAACTTCAGGGTTTGCCAAAAGAAGTATAAGGATTTTATATAGTTAAGTTTCGAAGGTCTTAATGAACAAAATTGTCTTTTATATTCCGAAGGAAGATTACGGGTTCAAATTTTAATGGTGTGGACAATCCAGTAGGGCTCTCTTATTGTTTAGCTTTATTTCAAAAATGAATGCTCCCTCATTGCTGCTCAAAAAACATACCATCGAGAACTTGGTGTTAAAGCTGTTTTTTCTGAACATGTCATCAACGGGAATTGTGGTTTGAACCAGATGGAGCCACTTAACCTACAACAAGAGCAACAATGGCAGCGTTGCGTGAACTGTTTCCTAACAGGGTAATTTCGCGTAATGAAGACATAAACTGGCCTCCACCATCCCAAAATTTGTCAGCAGCAGACTTCCTTTTGGTGGGGTTACTTAAAGGTAAGAGTGTATATCAACAATCTACGGACATTCCAGGGTTTGAAAGATAACATAGAGACAGAAGTTAATGGCCTTATGCGTGAAACTTTGACCTCTGCATTGGAAGATGTCATCCTTACAGCATGCCAGTGTGGAGAAGTTCGTGGTGGACACCGACAGGACATTATTTTTCATACCTAATGGTTCCATAAAATCTTATTGAGCTACAGTTCATAAAAAATAAACCCAAATTATACCAACAATTGTTGTGGTCGATTATTGTAGTTTTAAATCCCTACACTTTTGGTGGACCCTGTATTATTTGAGCTCTCTGTTTCTTTCTTCCTGGAATCATTTATATTCACGGATAAACAAATAAAACAAGTCTTGCGATGACTGTGGAATGGGTAAAAGATGTAAAGAAATGTTTACTAGACTGGCTGGTAAGTGTTTTGAAAGCAATAAGAAAACAAAGAAAAGTTTAAAGATGGATAAAAAATGAATATTTAGAAGGTTGTTTGGTTGCTGTTAAGCACAAAGCCACATAATGGTTATTTTTGTTGAGTCCACCATGGTATTGAAACCCAATGTTTAGCGTTATAAATCCAGAGACTTGCCCCTGAGTCACTGGGATACTGTTGTTGCCTTTAAAAGCAGCTCCCTCTCACGGTGATCCATTTGAAGAATAATTTGGTTCAGTTTCCTCACTGATAAATCTGAATTAAAAATCATCTTGACTAAAGTATTTTCATTTCATAGTTTATATACGAACCCTTCTAAGATATATACAGCCGTAGTGTTAGTACTTTAAGATATATACAGCCGTAGTGTTAGTACTATAAGACATATACAGCCGTAGTGTTAGTACTTGAAAGATATAAATATATGCTTCGCTTGATTATAAATGTATCATTGTATTAGGTTTACCAAAGCCTATAAAGAGTAGGAGTGGGTTATATTATAGTTTAATTAGCTTTCTGGCAAAATTATTTTGTCAGCCAGTTTTGCGGCAACAAATATAAAATGCCCTAGTTTTAGAATAACAAAACAAAATTAATGCATTTTAAAAAGGCTAGGTTACCTCATGAATAATGGTATTTAAGTTTTTTTCGCTCTCTTCTTACTCATAGGCTTACATTTTGAACATTTGTTTCTTATTTATGCAGAAAGAAAATAAACCTAATAAAAATATACATTCAACTTTAAGTTAGAAGCTATTTGCTACTCGTAAAAATCTTACTAGGAATTTCGGAGACGACCCCTGACTAGATTATATTTCTTTGCGTGACCAATTGAGGTGAAAACTGTTTTTATAATGAAGCAACAGCGCGGTAGAAGATACTGATGAGAAATAATGTAAATTTCAAAATAATAAATAAAAGAGATCAATATTTAATCACGTGCTGAAGGGGGCGCTGCTGTATGAATGCAAAATATTCTCACGAAGTTTCCAGAGTTATTGATAAAACCAAATATTATACAGATATATAAAAGACCACCCAGAAATAGAAATTATTAAAAAGTATTTAATGAAAGCCAAGACACGGGTGTAAGAACCTAAGATTCTGATGTCGTGAAAGAAAATCAATGTAGTTCTTGAAACACGAAATAATTAACTTTAAAAATAAACTAAAATTGATGGTAGAAGAGCCACATCATGTTTAGACAGCACTCAATAACTAGACTTATTTGAATTTTCTCATTAAAGAAACTTCCAAGCAAAGGACTAGAAGAAAATTCACTTATGAAAAAATATTCCATGGAATATATTAGAAAACGGGAAGCATATGAAAAAGTGAATATTAAAAATATTTATAAATCTTTTAATTTTAACCCAGTTGGGCAGAAATAATAAATTGCGTTTCTAATGACGAGTAAAGGCGTGTAAGGGTACAATAACTCTTGATAAGTTGCATTTGTCTTCATTTATAGCACTATTTATATATGCGTGAGTGAACTTGTTTTCGGAGGGCTCTGTGAAGTCGTTTCTGTTTGTTTTTTTTAATGTTTTCGGAAGGCAGTAAAGCCGTGTGAAATCGTTTCTGGGTTTTTGTTTTAATGTTTTCAGAAGGTTAGGGAATTCAACTTGCAACCTACGGGTCACAGGCTCGAATCCCGTCACTGAACATGTTCGCCCATTCAGCCGTTGGGAGTTATAATGTAATGGTTAATCACACTTTTCACTGGTAAAAAGTAGTCCATGCATTCGCGGTTAGTGGTGTTAAACTAGCTGCTTTTTTTATAGTCAGTGTCAATCATTAAGGACCTTACCTTTCATATTGAACTCTTGCCACACATGTGTTTTAGTGAGCTTAGATCAGGTTATTACTATTTTAGAAGTGTAATTAGGGTCGTTATTTTCCTCAAATATCAATCTGACTAACACAGGATGAAGCCATAAAAACCCATAACAAAATTATACCACCTCCATATCATATTTTACGGTTGAGGTAGGGTATGCAGCTAAATGTTAGAATGTTTTTATCTTATCTTTCCCTATATAGACGTTGGCCCGGCATGGCCAGGTGGTTAGGGCGCTCGACTCACAATCCGAGGGTCGCGGGTTCGAATCCCAGTCACACCAAACATGCTCGCCCTTTCAGCCGTATGGCCGTTATAAAGTGACGGTCGATCCCACTATTTGTTGGTAAAAGAGTAGCCCAAGATTTGGCGGTGGGTGGTGATGACTAGCAGCCTTCCCTCTAGTCTTACACTGCTAAATTAGGGACGGCTAGCGCAGATAGCCCTCGTGTAGCTTTGCGCGAAATTCAAAAACAATCTTCCATCTTTTAAAGAGATAAATAGCTTCTATATGGAACTCGTCTATTAAATCCTTCCTTGTACCTCCTCCTTCTAAGAGTATTGACTCTAAAATCTCTTCTATTTGTATTTTTTTGTTATTTTTTGCTGTTTGCAGAAGCTGTGATTTGTCTGTCTTTCTTCACGTGATCAACCGTTAAATTCCTTTTATCTGTCATTTTTGGCCTACAAAATATTTTCTAACTATAACTTCCCTTATTTTGGAACTCTTTTAATATACACCTGGAAAAAAGTTAAGCACCCCCAAATATTTTTCAGGATTGCTCATTGAAAATAAGGTTTAATTTTCATGATGTTGAGCAATGTTCATAATTTCAAAC
>NW_013666128.1:0-3375 GCF_000517525.1 Limulus polyphemus
ATTTTTTATGGTGATTGCGAGATCGTTCAAATCTACCGAACCCATACAGAGATTACTTACTGAAAATAACAGATAAAATATAAAATTATAACTATCTGGACATTATAAAAATTTCGCATGTGAAATTTCAAAATTTTCTGATGCATAAAAGTATTTTTTATCTTAAAATTAAAATTACTTTGCATGATAGATAGGCAACATGTGAAAAGAAAGATGTTTGTTTTTTCTTCAAATCGAAAGGAATGATATGTATTTTTTTTGTATCAGTTCCATCAGTTTCCTCTCTTTCTTCGTTCACGCTGGTTTACTTTCCATTGAGAAACTTAGTCCTAGCTTGTTATTTGTTCTTCGTATTGTTTCTTCCCTTTTTCCAACTCTAAACAGACCTAAGTCTCTAACTCTTCAGCAAAATATTTCCAAATTTTTCCTTCTATTTCAACTGACTTCACTGAGACGACCTTTGAGAACTTCAAACGTCTCGTCGTTTTAATTATCGTCCTTTACCTCCGAGCCAGTATAGATTAAATGTTGTTTTTCTTTCTATCCTGTTTTCAAAAACAGCAAAAGCGCGTGCCTGTATTATACTGTGTTCTAAAAAGCAAAAAAATAAGTTTACTAGTATTAAATTCTGTTTTAAAACAACAGCAAATAAGCGTGCCTGTATGATGTGTTTTTAAAACAACAGCAAATAAGCGTGCCTATATGATATTGTGTTTTAAAACAACAACAAATAAGCGTGCCTCTACTATATTCTGTTTTTAAAACAACAAATGAGCGAGCCGGTATTAAGTCATAAGCTAACCCCTTTTCTTGTTAAATAAATGACGTTAGAAATTAAAGAGCCGGGAAGAAGTTCAAGTCGAATGTTCTGTAACGTTTTTGTTAAACTGAACGATAACCATAGCAGTAAGCCGAATACACAAAAGTTTTTTTTTTTAAAGGATTAACCAGGCTTCTTTCTGAAGTTCGGTGAATGCTATTACAATGCACACAAACTTAAATCCTTGAAATGTAAGATTTATCTTTGTTAGGATACTAATGACGTTCACTCTTGTCCTATAAATAAATAAATAGACAAAGAAATATATTCAGGTTTCAGTACAATGGACCAAACGCCTTGCTGACTTCGTTTTTTCAAAACAATTTATATAAAATTTTAGAATTTTTATCTACTTCATACATATACTTAGCTAAACATGAATAGATAATTAAGCAATGATAATGTATGACTGCAGATAATCTATACGTCTACATACTTTTACTGCCGGAGAATTGCTGTTGTTTTTTGACTTGACTCTGCTTGATAACTATAAATTCAACACATATCACCACTGAACTTTTACATAAACATTGGGAAGGTAGTAGCACAGGCAACAGCAAAGTTGGGAAGATAGTGGCACTGGCAATAGCGAAGTTAGGAAGGTAGTGGCACTGGCAATAGCGAAGTTAGGAAGGTAGTGGCACTGGCAACAGCGAAGTTAGGAAGGTAATGGCACTGGCAATTGCGAAGTTAGGAAGGTAGTGCCGCTGGCAACAGAGAAGTTAGGAAGGTAGTAGCACTGGCAACAGAGAAGTTAGGAAGGTAGTAGTGCTGGTAACAGAGAAGTTAGGAAGGTAGTGGCTCCGACAACAGAGAAGTTAGGAAGGTAGTAGCTCCAACAACAGAGAAGTTAGGAAGGTAGTATCTCCGACAACAGAGAAGTTAGGAAGGTAGTAGCTCCGACAACAGAGAAGTTAGGAAGGTAGAGGCTCCGGCAACAGAGAAGTTACGAATATAGTGGCGCCGCTCGCAAAGATATTTGGAAGGTAGTAATGTTGTAAACATTGAAATTATGAAGGCAGGGATGCTAGTAAAAGATAACTTAAGAAGGTAACTATCAGGACACTACTTTATCCAGTATGTTTTGAACGTGATGTCTCTCCTTGATCATAAAGCTGAGTGTTTCATAAGGTGAACTTCGATAATTGTAAAGGTTACAAGGACTAACAAGCGATATGGAACCTGTGTATGTGAAGCCGAAATATACCGGGAAATGGTTCTTTTTTTTTAAACTGTGCATGCCAGAAACGTTTATAACGACAAACAATTAATGTACTGCGAAGTGCAAGCAACACCTCTTTTACGTATGTTATTAAAGTGTCAAAGAGTTGAAGTGTCACTGTTAAAGTACGAACAGGAAGTTAAAGTGTTACTGTTAATGCACGAACAGGGAGTTAAAGTGTTACTGTTAATGTACGAACAGGGAGTTAAAGTGTTACTGTTAATGTACGAACAGGGAGTTAAAGTGTTACTGTTAATGTACGAACAGGGAGTTAAAGTGTCACTGTGAATGCACGAACAGGGAGTTAAAGTGTTACTGTTAATGCACGAACAGGGAGTTAAAGTGTTACTGTTAATGTACGAACAGGGAGTTAAAGTGTTACTGTTAATGTACGAACAGGGAGTTAAAGTGTCACTGTGAATGCACGAACAGGGAGTTAAAGTGTCACGGTTAATGCACGAACAGGGAGTTAAGGTGTCACTATTAATGCACGAACAGAGAGTTAAACAGAGAGTTGAAAGACAAATAGAAGTTGGCCTTCGGATGTTTAACGTAATCCATCAGTAACCACGAGGTACTACCTATCTTGATTGAAGGATTGTGTTAGGTCGTCAAATAGAATTATTGGTTTCATGGTTACTAGTCCTGGTATTGTCTGTGTAATATAGCCTGACGGTTGCCATTAGCAACGTCGGGATTACACGAAATATTGAGGCATGAAGTAATCATGTTAAAGAACTTTGCGAGTTTTTCTTTCAAATGACATGAAATATAACAAAAATTATATTAACCAATTATCTGCTAGTGTTTCCTTTCGATCAATTGATAACATTTTTAAGTTTCAGAATATATTCAACTGTTTGGTATTTCTAGTAAAAATCTTGTCTAACTGACCATTATCCGATTTTTTTTTACCCTCTTGTCTTGAAGAAGAAACTTGACTTCTGAAAAGTCCCGATTTTCACGATAGTTTTCAACTAACATATACTTCGATGTTAAGAAACAGATGATCTAAGGACTTCGGTAAACAAAATGTTTCGATGCTAATAAACAGCTGAATTAAGAACTTCGGCACACAAAATACCAAAATGTTAAGAAAAAGCTTAACTACGTACTCCGGTATACAAACTATCAGGATGTTAAGAAACTGTAAAATTAAAATTTTAAAATGACCTGATCAGGATACCGTATAAAACCCATGTATTAGATCCTTTAATGGTTAAAACATTTTAAAAGGAGTTTTCTTTGTCATTTCTAACTGTTTATTTTGTTATTATTTAGTTTGCTATATATATATATATATACTACCTGTTACCTTTAACACCCCTTCGAA
>NW_013666128.1:4119-8683 GCF_000517525.1 Limulus polyphemus
TAGAGTTTGTAAACAGAATACTAAAGACTATTTGAACAAACAATATTTGTCCCCAGAGATAAAGATTAGAGTTTATAAACAGAATACTAAGAACTATTTGAACAAACAATATTTGTCCCCAGAGATAAAGATTAGAGTTTATAAACAGAATACTAAAGACTATTTGAACAAACAATATTTGTCTCCAGAGATAAAGATTAGAATTAATAAACATAAGGTGTTTATTTTTTCCTTTTATAAACCGATTTGTAGAATTAAAGATTTATTTAATGTGAAAAGTTTATCGGGATTTACTTTAACATTTATCTCTGTATACCAATCTTTAAAAGGTGTATCTTAATGTTTATCCCTACAGGCCAGTCCTTAGAGGGTGTATTTTAATGTTTACCAGTGGACCAATCTTTAGAGAGTTTATCGTAACGTTGACTGACAGGTCAGTCCTTAGATAGTGTATATTTTAACGTTTACCAGTAGACCAACCTTTAGAGGGTTTAATATGAGGTTTACTACAGGCCAACTCTATGAGAGTGTATTTTAATGTTTACTAGTAGACCAGTCGTTAAAGGATTTGACTTGCCGTTTACTACAGGCCAATTCTAAGAGGGTATATTTTAACGTTTAATAATAGACCAGTCGTTAAAGGATTTGACTTGCCGTTTACTACAGGTCAATTCTAAAATAACGTATTTTAACGTTTACTAGTGGATCAGTTGTTAAAGGGTTTGGCTTGCCGTTTACTACAGGTCAATTCTAAAATAACGTATTTTAACGTTTACTGGTGGATCAGTTGTTAAAGGGTTTGGCTTGCCGTTTACTACAGGCCAATTCTAAGAGGGTGTATTTTAACGTTTACTAATAGACCAGTCATTAAAAGATTTAGCTTGCCGTTTACTACAGGTCAATTCTAAAATAACGTATTTTAACGTTTACTAGTGGATCAGTCTTTAGAGAGTTTATCGTAACGTTTACTACCAGGCCAGTCCATAAAGATTATTTTGATGTTTAACATTAATCCAGTTTTAGATATTTTTATTTTTTCTACCAATCTAATATTTGATAGGTTTACCTTACCGGCTCAGTTTTTAGAAGGTATATCTAAACGTTTATCACAGGCCGGACTTTAGGAGAATTACATTAAAGTTTATCAGAGCCAATCTAACGAAATTCACATACTTCACACAAGACGATATTTCTCAAGACTCGACAAAGTTTGAAATGAAGATTGCTATAATACATCTTATAAAGCGTCTAGTCACTAGTAAGTATTGTGAGAGTTTAGCAGCGGCACGTGGAGCAAATACAAACAGTTGTCATGAACACTCGGCTGTGGACTGAAGAAATATCAACATTTCTGTCATTGTCGTTCGTGTAAACAAGGTTATGTTAGGAAGCAGATGGTTAATATAGTACTTTTCAAAGAGAGTCTGCTTGGCATCTTTGGTAGCAGAAAATGTACAGGAAGTCGATCCTGGGAAGAGAGTCGATTCTCTTTCGAAAGTAAGCCATGACTGCGAAAGATTAATTTTAGGAGCATCCAGAGAACGACTTGTGTGAATGTGTGCATTCTTTTATTACACGTAGGTCTTCCTTTTTCTAAGAGCCTCAACGATTTTAAGTAATTTACATTTCTTGAAGATCTGTATTACACTTCTTCAAGATCCGTAAGCTAAGAAAAATCCGTAGCAATATGAATAAAAAAATGCATCTAGAAAAAAAAAAGAAGCGATAACAGGGGATTTAAGAAAAATCCCAAAATACTTTTCCAGTTCAGGTTAAAAAGCGTTAAATTATGCTTTCAGATGGGTCGATAGAAGTTAACAGCATTAAAAGTCGTTGTGTGAAAGTCTTTCAAAAGTTAAATCATACCGACTTAACATGCACTATATTTGTTTTAACATGCTTAGAAATGATTAACGACAAAGTTAACCGACCTGGGTGTTTTATTTTAATTTTGATATATTCGATATTTTGAAAGGTCCCCCGTAAAATAACTGAAATAAAAGCACTAAAACAATATATATATATAATATGGTGAAGCTGGAAAGAAAACTCTAATACTGTACAATTTAACATTTTTCTCTTCTAGCCTTATAAAGTATTAATACACTTCCAAATGGTATTGGGAATATTGCCATTCGCAACTTTTGCAAAGAGACAATGATCCTTTATACGAGAGTTTAAAAAAAAACTCAAGGGCCGAAAAACAATGTAAGCTCAGCATAGAAGTTACAAGGGAGAGTGGAACATATCAAAGTCAGTGATAAGACAACAAACAAGGAAAGTTGATTATAAGATGTCGACGAAAAATTTGAAACCTCCAGAGTTAAAATTATGTGCCAAAAGAAACAAAAACATATCCAACGAAATCGAGAAAAAGCTGCAAGATGGACATGATGACAGTGAAAACGTCAAAAATGATTAAATAATCTATATAAATATAATAGTACTGTCTGTCGTCTGTCCATGTAATTACTTCGCAGAGTGTGGATGGATCTTAACTAAAACTGGTATGGAGGTTCATTAGGTTCATGCGGGGGTACATACAAATTTTCAGTTTTATATTTTGCGTTTTTTATGGGCGTTTATTACCACAACTTCGCCCCCTGTAAATGGATCTTCACCAAATTCGTTATGGAGGGTCATTGGGTCCATGGGGAGATACATACAAATTTTCAGTTTTGTATTTTGCGTTTTTATGGGCGTTTTTGCGTGTGTTTTTTTACTGCTGCTTCATCCCACGTTGGTAGATCTTCACCAAATTTGGTATGAAGATTTGTTTCGTCCATACGGACATACATGCAAACTTGCGGTTTCACATTTTATGTTTTCCAGTTTTTATGGGCGTTTTTTACCACTACTTCATCACCTGTTGGTGGATCTTCACCAAATTTGGCATGAAGGTTTGTTGGGTCCATGCAGAGGTACATGCAAACTTGCGGTTTCACATTTGACATTTTTTACAATTACAGATAAGGGAAGCAACTTTTCATGTCCTGAGATAACCTTTCCTTAAACATGAATTTACATAACTTCTGTCCCGGGGACGGATACTCCAGCTAGTAATAAATGTAGTATTATCGAGACTAGCGGCCTATAGGACACACAGAGGGAGAGACAAGAGGACGAAAAGTATATTATTTTGATAAAGAATTAGAGAGAAAGAAGAAAAGTGAACGAACCTTAAATAATAAACACTGAGAGACAGTAAAAATGAAATAATTATATACAAGTATAATCGTAGATCAGTGACAGTTTAATGTAGTAAAGAACAGTTTATTTGTTTGTAATTAAGCGTAAATCTACACAATGGGCTATCTGTGCTCTGCCCACCACGGGTATCGAAACCCTGATTCTAGCGTTGTAAGTCCGCAGACATACCGCTATGCCACTGGGGAGCAAAGAACAGTTAACAAGCGTAAGAACAGTGGGGAGTCCGAATGTTAGCTAACCGACACTTTAACTTTTTTCGTGTTAGGTGGTAGCTCCTGATGCCTCAGCGCTTGTCTGTAGGCTTGTAACGCTAAAAACCGGGTTTCAATACTCGCGGTGGACAGAGCACAGATAATCTATTGTATAGCTCCGAACTCAACAACAAACAAACAAACTAGGTGGTTCCATTTAACTTGTATAAACTTGTATAATCCATTGTATAGCTCCATACTCAACAACAAACAAACAAACTAGGTGGTTCCATTTAACTTGTATAATCCATTGTATAGCTCCATACTCAACAACAAACAAACTAGGTGGTTCCATTTAACTTGTACAATCCATTGTATAGCTCCATACTCAACAACAAACAAACAAACTAGGTGGTTCCATTTAACTTGTACAATCCATTGTATAACTCCATACTCAACAACAAACAAACAAACAAGGTGGTTCCATTTAACTTGTAGCGCCAAAACTTTGACGACTCTTTGCAACTGCGCGTGATGCATTTGTACCACTCACATATATTCGTATATTTATATGGAACAGGGTAAAAATAATTAACAACAACAAAAAAAAAGAATTACTGTACTGTTCTAAATGTAAAAACTACTGTATAACCGGAGGATAGAGGGGGGGGACAGATACACGCAGAATAATAAGGGGTAAGAGGCAAAATTAATAATACTAATCATTATATACAATAATAACACAGGCCTGCAATGATTGCATTGTCTTGAAATTTTTACATGTTCTACAGTAATTCCCTTACGCTGAATCTGAAAATAATATCCATTTTTCTCTATCGCGTATAAATTGTCCACCAAACGTCATAACGCAATACGTAAAAGAAAGATCACAACACGTAGTTTTGAGACTAAAAAACGTAGATTTCACAAAAAAAAAAATCAGGATGAATGCGAATGCATATTTGTTTGACATCAATGTTCTTCTATTTTCTTCAGTTTGTTTGTATTTTAGTTAACAAACATAATAATAAAACAAGTTCATTGTGGTAAACGAAATAATAATTTGATCTAAGTAAGAAACTTTTTTTTCTTCCCGATTTGTAAAAATATCCTTACGTGATAGAAACAAAATGAATATTATTTTCGAAATCTGCGTAGCTGAA
>NW_013666128.1:9495-12616 GCF_000517525.1 Limulus polyphemus
GAAAATCCGTTATTAAAACCAAAACAACGTTTATGAAGTTTAAATTGCAGGCCTGTGTATCAAAAATTTAGAAAAAACAAGTATATATATAAGATGACAGCTGAGAACGGCAGTGACAGATATAAAGATAGAACGATAAGAATGGAATACACTCAGAGACTGGTATATAGATTGGTTTGTTTTAAATTTCGCGCAAAGCTACACGAGGGCCGTCTGTGCTAGCCGTCCCTAATTTAGTAGTGAAAGGTTAAAGAGAAGGCAGCTAGTCATCATCATCCACCGCCAACTCTTGGGCTACTCATTTACCAACGAATAGTGGGATTGACCGTCACATTATAACGTCCCGCACGAAGATCGAAGCTACATAAAGAATTTGTTCGTTTTATTTTTAGTGCATAGCTACATCGGGATGTCTGCTGACAACATCTCTCTCTCTAGCGTCCATCGCGAGGAATCGAATCCTGGATTTTATCGATGTAATCGGTAGACATACCGCTGTCCCACCGTAAGGACTACACATAAGGAAGAATTGGTTTGTTTGTAGAAAAGCGCAAAGCGAAACAACGGGCTATCTGTACTGTGCGCACCACAGGCATCGAGACCCGAATTTTTTAGTTATAAGTCCGAAAGCTTACTGCTGTGCCACAGGAAGGGAAGAGCATAAAGAAGAAAAGATTTATGTTCAGAATATATTAGTTTTAAATTTAAAACATACAGTAAGGTTGAAACGACGTCTTTATAAATTTTAAATAACACACTTGTTTAAAGAATCAATGTCTAACGGTAAACAATAAGTATTTAATGATTAGACTGTCCCCCAATCTCAAAACACAATAAAACATATATTTAATAATTTATTGTATGAAAATAAATACGTTGAGACCGGCATAGTCTCGTACGTTCAACAAGTTTCTACGTCTTACTTCGTTATTACCGCTCCCTAGTGGCACAGCGGTATATCTGCGGACTTACAACGCTAGAATCAAGGTTTCGATACCCGTGGTGGGCAGAGCACAGATAGCCCATTGAGTAGTTTTGAAAAGTGGTAGTTTGGAAGAACCTACAAATGTTGATTATAATAATACCCGCGGATCTATTGAAATAAATAAATAAAATAAAATTGTTGTCAGCAGATGGCGCGAAAGTCTTTGAGTTAACTCAGTATGTAAATTTGATCACGTGATTCATAAATAACGTATATATAGGTGTTTAATTCTTGCCAAAATGCTACAGTCATGGTGATGACGACTGTTTGTTTGCAAGTAAGCACCATACCAATGAAACTAAGCACGTGATTCAATTGGGATTCAACTAAAGGTGAGATCTTTATCTTATAATATTCAAATTTTCGTTTTTATTCATTCAATCTAAATCTTAGATTGCTTCTAGTTTGTCCTTTTTTAAATGTTCACATATTCATACATCATTGTTTATATACCAGTTATTTTCCTCATTAGGCCATATTTCTGAATCTGGCTAATCTTCTTCGTAGAGCTATATATATATCGGAAATATATTTTGCTATTTTCTAAATTGTTGCATTACTTAACAAAGTAAACCAGGTATACATAATAGTACAAGTCTTTCTTTTATAATTATTTACCGACTGACTTTAACGTAATATTTTGTTCACCCGTTTTTGTTACTTTTTATTTCTTGACAGCTCTGTCAACAATATCAGGATTAATATTACTTTTATTGTTGCATTCTTGATTAAAAATAACTCATTGCTAACATCTTCCCACAACATCATTTCTAGATCATATCCACATAAGAATAAAATGCAATTATTTTTTTTAGATTGAGTATGACATGATTTTTGAATGGTTTATGATTAAGAGTAGTTTCCCACTTATTCTTATTTCTACTTACTAGAATATCCAGAAAAAAGTAAATACTTATATTCCTCAATCTCACACGTACACTTAACAACATCGACAATTCTTTTTAGCCTAAGTGATACATACAATTGCATTTGTAGGACTATAGTTGTTACTAACGATGAACTGTTTTAGTATTAATTTATTTAATTAAAATGGAATCACTTCCAATAAAAACATACAATTTAGATGAGCTTTTCAAACAAGATACATTTCTAACTAAAGGATCAAAGTTTCTCAGTGAAACAGTGGTAAGTTTACGGACTTACAACGCAAAATTCCGGGTTCGGTTCCTCGTGGTAGACACAGCAGATGACCCAATGTGGCTTTGCTCTAAAACGAACTAACAAATGACTCAACATTGATCGAAACTTAACTTTTATTTCTGGAAAGAGTTTTTACAGGTAATTATATTTCTAGTTTCAACCAATTATTTCCGTTGTTGTACTGAAATTAAAATATTCTGCAATTACTCAGACTGTCGCAATAAATAAGACTTGGAAGTGTTCAACCAATTATTTCCGTTGTTGTAGTAAAATTAAAATATTCTGTAACTACTAAGACTGTCGCAATAAATAAGACTTGGAAGTGTTCAACCAATTATTTCCGTTGTTGTAGTGAAATTAAAATATTCTGCAATTACTCAGACTGTCGCAATAAATAAGACTTGGAAGTGTTCAACCAATTATTTCCGTTGTTGTAGTAAAATTAAAATATTCTGTAACTACTAAGACTGTCGCAATAAATAAGACTTGGAAGTGTTCAACCAATTATTTTCATTGTTGCAGAAAAGTTAGAATGTTTTGTAACTAATTTGACTTTAACAAGTACAAGTCTTGACCGTTCACTGTTGAATGTATTTCAGAAGTAGAAGATATGAGATCACGTTTATAAATGCATTCATACAGTAACGTTAACCTCTCCTTTTTCAACATTAAAGAGGTTTAAACCTTACTAAAAGAGTCGAGCTGGATCCAATGGTTGGTATGCTGGACTGTGAATCCAGTGGTACACGCTTCGTGTCCCGTTACCGCAAGATTATTCTCCTCGCTTTGTAAAATTGACAGTGAAATCTCACTATTCCATTTTAGTAGCTGATTATTTTTTAAATAAAGTTTGGGGAAGTGTGTGTTTACATGTTGAATAGTTTCATATAGACTTTTCCTTCCCTTTATTAGATTAAAACTGAGGACGGTGTTTGCACAGTTAGCTCTTGTGTAGCTTGTTTGTTTGTTTATTTT
>NW_013666128.1:12809-13973 GCF_000517525.1 Limulus polyphemus
ACCCACCGCCAACTCTTGGGCTACTCTTTTAGCAACGAATAGTGGGATTGACCGTCACATTATAACGCACCCACGGCTTAAAGGGCGAACATGGTTGGTAGGACGGGGATTCAAACCGACCATCAGATTGCGAATCAAGCGCCCTAACCACCTGGTCATGCTGGGCAATAAGGGCTTGAATTCAGCCATACTTACAAAAAAAACAACACTCGAAATGTCTTACAGATTCTGTTTAATAAAGATTTCTACATATATATTTAAATACGTGTATATATATATATATATATGTAGAGAGATTTTGTTGTTTTAGAGCAAAACCAGTGGACTATCTGCTGGGTCCACTGCGAGGAATCGAACTCCGGATTTTAGCGTTGTACGTCCGTAGACTTACTGTTATCCTACCGGAGGACTAAAACAAGAGAAGACAACAGGTACGGTTCTACTATACGTACGAATGAAATCAGCATACATACGGTAGAATGGTTAGGTTTACCATAGTATTCTTAAGTAAAATAATCGTTAGTATCAGTCGCGGATTGTTAAACCTCGAATCGACTTTTGCCTCATTGAAACCCATACGAGGAGAAGAAAAAAAGCGAACAATGATTCCAATTAAACTGTCTTCGAACGTTCGCATTTCTTCAGTAATGATGTACACGTACGTCCTACCTTGAGTTTTTAATACTGATGCAGGTAATGTGAGAAATACACATCGAAAAGGTGCATATAAAAAATACATACTGAATTTCTTGTGTTTTAGCATTAAATATATGTTTAATCGGGCAGTTAAAATTACATGTTGTGTACATTACCTTAGTGCCTTTTGAAGTTCTAAAAGTAAGCTAAGACTTTTTTTTCTTGTGTCGTCAAAAAGAACATACACACAAATGTATATATATATATATATATATATAATTCAAAGCTTTGCTTCGCTGAAATAATATAAGGATCAAATTATGTAAACGTACAGTGCATCAGTTTTGAATTTTCTTCTCTACCTGATGTTCAAAAAGTATATTTTTTAAAACGACATTTTTTTATTTTCATTTTTATGTACCTGAACAAGTTGCCGCCAGTCTCAAGTTGTCGTAGGCCTTTTTATATTCTGAGTGTGTATACGACATATCACGATTGTTAGAATAGATTTTAAAGTTATCTTAAGCC
>NW_013666128.1:14820-21133 GCF_000517525.1 Limulus polyphemus
TCTATGATAAACACCGTACACCCAACGTATGGGAAACGTGAACACCTTGATTCTATATTAATTTCTATGTTAAACACCGTACACCCAAACTATGGGGAAAGTTAACATCTTGATTCTATATTAATTTCTATGTTAAACACCGTACACCCAACGTATGGGAAACGTGAACACCTTGATTCTATATTAATTTCTATGTTAAACACCGTACACCCAACGTATGGGAAACGTGATCACCTTGATTCTATATTAATTTCTATGTTAAACACCGTACACCCAACGTATGGGACTATGTTGAAGTCACGTGTGTTTATTATACTACTTACTATGTTGAAGTCACGTGTGTTTATTATACTACTTACTATGTTGAAGTCACGTGTGTTTATTATACTACTTACTATGTTGAAGTCACGTGTATTTATTATACTACTTACTATGTTAAAGTCACGTGTATTTATTATACTATTTATATTATTATACTACCGTTATAAAAGCTTTTGAGAATGATTTTGTTTGTGTTTTAGACAGAGGAGTCTATCACGTGTTGAAGTATGATGAAGTAGAATATAAATATTAACGTTGAAGTAAATTAAACCTATTTAGATTTTACCCACCACATAAAATAATCGAAAAGTTTATTGTGAACTTTATAATATTTTGTCAGACAGACATCGATCACAACTCAGATGTTTCTCACATTAACTTCAACATAACTCTTTTTACTTTGCATTATATACAAGTTATTAGATCATAATAGGATAAGTATAGAAAGGTGTAAATGGAAGTCGAGTTTAATCTGAAGGAGTGGGACACGTGCAATATGAATTTCCATAAACGCAAAACTTCAGGAATTTATATTTAGTTCAAAGCTAATGGTAAAAGAGCATAGATCAAAGACGTTCTATAGATGTTCTTATAACGCTTTATAATATCATTTATCCATATTCTTTCCAAAACTTTTTCCATGATTTTCCTGGCAAAATTTGACATTTTCCAGACCTTCTCACACTCACTTACGACACACTAATATTTAGACTTTGTTTTATCATCATTCTAGCAAATTAACACCACTTTAACTTCTAATTTTGCTGTAAAGTGTAAACAAAAAACAAAACAAAAACTTCAAAATATCTTGAGACTATCGCACCACAGGAAATCAAACAAGGACCCGGCATGGCCAGGTGGATAAGGCGCTCGACTCGCAATCTGAGGGTCGCGGGTTCGAATCCCCGTCCCATCAAACATGCTCGCCCCTTTCAGCCGTGGGGGCGTTATAATGTGACGATCAATCTCACTGTTCGTTGGTAAAAGAGTAGCCCAAGAGCTGGCGGTGGGTGGTGATGACTAGCTGCCTTCCCTCTAGTCTTACAATGCTAAATTAGGGACGGCTAGCGCAGATAGCCCTCGTGTAGCTTTGCGCGAAATTCAAAAACAAACAAACAAAATCAAACAATGACACTGTAGCATGATGGTAGACAATTAAGCGTTGCATTTCTATAAAACAATATTTGATTTAATCTGTCCTCAAATATAAGGATAAAATAACACAGAGTAACTTAGGCAGGTTACGTAAAAATATACCAATAATTGATTCACCACGTGGAAATCAGAGTTTATTTAATAACAGAAGCACCATGGCAACAACTGCAAACATATTTTTTTAATAAAACGTTTCAAAATCTACACATTCCATCAAAATTGACACGTAAAAATATCTACTAAATACGAACAAAAGAAATATAAACTCTGTAGGAGTACAATGTTTCTATGCAAACTGGACACGTGTAAAGCATATCTAAAATGTTAAGTATGGAAGAAGAAAAAATTACTGAAATAATATGCGATAATTTGACTACCATAAAGACGTGATTGTTCTCTGCAAAGGTCCCCTGGTCTATGGACTTACAATGCTCAAATCCGGGGTTCGATAAAGAAACATACACACTCTCTACACAGTGTAGCCACGTGTCCTGTCGCCCGTGGTGTATGGAAAGTGCAGTAGGAAGGGATTAGTATATAAGGGATTGGAGTATACTAAAATTTACACATTATACAGGCTACACTAACGTGACGTTTAGGCGGTTCGTTTAACTATTATACGTGATGTATGTTTGTTTGTTGTTGTTGTTGGTTTTTGGGGGGGGGGTAATGAAAGTGTTCCAAAACTCGACATTAATTTCTTGACGACCTAATAGCCCCCCAGTGGCACAGCGGTTTGTCTGTGGACTTACAACGCTAGAAACCGGGTTTCGATACTCGTGGTGGGCAAAGCACAGATGGCCGTTTGTGTAGCTTTGTGCTTAACTACAAACAAACAGACGACCTAATAATTAGATATAGTGATAGCCAGGTTGATTTTTAGTTTAGCTGTAAGTACATAGCTTACTCTGAATGGACGTTATTATTATTAATTAATTAACTACATTTATAGGATTCATGGGATGAAATAAATTTTGGTGTATATGCGCGAGAGAAATAAATCATAAAGCTTATTTACCATAAATATAGTTGAAACTGGGGTCGTGGTTTAAGTTTGGGTGTTCATTCAGTAAATATTCTCTCTACTACCCTGTGTTCCATCATGTATCGTCTACCAACATACTTATGATGACTGTAAGGCAGTGGAGCAACTACAAAAGTTGTACCCCCCCCCCCCGCATAAAAAGTAATTGGGCCCCCTAAAATTTATTTCCCCATAATTACAATTACGATCCGGGCCCTCTTTTGGTTCGCCCCCCCCTACTCCCCCGCAATCTGTAATTATTTTATTTGCCAGCCCAAGCTGTCCTGATGAGCCTTCAATAGGCGAAACTGCAGTCCACAGCAGAGGGTAGGGGTCAATCAAAAAAAACATTAGGCCTCTACGTCACAGGTTCTTCTTTCCATTTTACCTTTTGGTGAAATTTAAAAAAAAAATCTGCAACATATATATTTAATCACAGAATCAAGGTGTTCACGTTTCCCATACGTTGGGTGTACGGTGTTTAACATAGAAATTAATATAGAATCAAGATGTTAACATTTTCTACTTACTATGCTGAAGTCGTGTGTTTATTTTACTACTTAGTATGTTGAAGACACGTGTGTTTATTATACTACTTACTATGTTGAAGTCACGTGTGCTTATTATACTACTTACCATGTTAGGGTCACGTGTGTTTATTATATTACTTGGTATGTTGAAGACACGTGTGTTTATTATTGCGTGATATTCCTTTATTGCTTTATAAAACTGTTTAAGTAAATTAGATATATCAAGTTTCGAATACCTAACCTAAACTAGTCTCAGAAACTAAAGGTTTACTCTATTTGTTTGTTGTGAAGCGCAACGTTAAACAAAGGACTATCTGTGTTCTGCCAACTCCGGGTATTAAAACCCAATTTTTAGTTTTATAAAGACCTCAGATTTACTGCTGACCCACTGGGGGGACAGGATGTAATCAAAAATATAACATTTAAGGTTCTATTTCCATAGCCTGTTTTTTTTTATTAAAATAGTTTTGTCGACCAATATATTATGATTATAAAAGATTTTTAAGTCCACTAGCTTCATTATTACTGGCCCGGCATGGCCAGGTGGTTAGGGCGCTCGACTCGCAATCTGAGGGTCTCGGGTTCGAACCCTCCTCCCACCAAACATGCTCGCCCTTTCAGCCGTGGGGGCGTTATAATGTGACGGTCAATCCCACTATCCGTTGGTAAAAGAGTAGCCCAAGAGTTGGCGGTGGGTGATGATGACTAGCTGCCTTCCCTCTAGTTTTACACTGCTAAATTAGGGACGGCTAGCGCAGATAGCCCTCGTATAGGATTGCGCGAAATTCAAAACAAACAAACAATCATTATTACTGGCACAATTCTTCTTGTACCACAAACTGAATTCGAGGTTCCGTTGCCACGAAAAACAAATCACTTTCTGTACTTTGGAGCCGTGGCAGCGTTATAAGAGTGACGGTCAAACACCACTATTCGATTAAAGTAACCCACGAGTTAGAGGTGAATACCTTTCTTCTAGTCTATCGCTTTCAAATAGGGACGACTAGCGTAGATAGATAACCCTGGCGTGAAATTCAACAAACACCAGCAACTCTTCTTAAAATATATAATTAACCATTTATGTTTTTTTTTCAAACATAAATGAAATCTTCTTACGTCGTTGTACACTGAACCTATGAACAAACATAAGACGATCTGATGAAATGTCTAGATATTCTATTCTTACGTCGTTGAACACTGAACCTATGAACAAACATAAGACGATCTGATGAAATGTCTAGATATTCTATTCTTACGTCGTTGAACACTGAACCTATGAACAAACATAAGACGATCTGATGAAATGTCTAGATATTCTATTCTTACGTCGTTGAAAACTGAACCTATGAACAAATAAAATTGTAAACTTTTATTTATTGTTGAATTTAACTGTGTTGCAGATAGAAGTCACTTCCATGAGGTAATCAACAGAAGATATAAAAATATTTGCATACAACTGTTAAAAATTTATTTTTTAATAAAATATTCTGAAATGACCGATTAAGCTTTATCACAACGATTTGTGTCTTGAATTACTTTTACTTGTTTGTCACCAGATGACTAACTAAACGATGAGGTATCTTATATATAAAAGGGCTTTGTTTGTTTCTTTGTTTTAGGGCTATCTACTGTGTCCACCGCGGAGAATCGAATCCCGGATTTTAGCATTGTAAGTCAGTAAGCTCACCGCTGTCTCACCAAGGGACTAGGATAGTTTAATGAGGAAAACACTCAAACTAATTCGTGACTGTCCTTTATTGGTTTTGATTGCTGCAGAACGTGCTAGCAAACTAATTCATGACTATCCTTTATTGGTTTTGATTGTTGCAGAACGTGCTAGCAAACTAATTCATGACTATACTTAATTGGTTTTGATTGTTGCAGAACGTGCTAGCAAACTAATTCATGACTATACTTTATTGGTGTTCATTATTGCAGAACACGCTAGCAAACTAATTCATGACTATCCTTTATTGGTGTTGATTGTTGCAGAACACGCTAGCAAACTACTTCATGACTATCCTTTATTGGTGTTGATTGTTGCAGAACACGCTAGCAAACTAATTCATGACTATCCTTTATCGGTTTTGATTGCTGCAGAACGTGCTAATAAACTAATTCATGATTATGCTTTATTGGTGTTGATTGTTGCAGAAGGTGGTAACTAAACATCTACATCATTCAGAAGCAAATGGACGAATACCGTTGCTTTATACACTATACCATAAAACTACTGCCTAACTATAATAAGTTGTTTACACTTTAAAGAATATGGTAGCTTACTCCAAAGATACCCGTCAGTTGGCTTTATTCTGCAGACTATTAATATTAATGATAAAAAGCCGAACGTTAAATAATACGTGTGTATGAGAGCTTTCTCAGACGTTGTACTCAATTTTGATCCATAAAATAAGACTTGTTGTTATTATTAAGTGCAAAGCTTCGCATTGGGCTATCTGTGTTGTGCCCACCCGGGGTATCAGAACCTGATTTATTGCGTTATAAACCCACAGACTTATCACTGAGACACTGGAGGGTAATAAAATAAGAAACCTGATAGCAAACCGTTGTTCCAAAGAACACTCCTTCCTTTCTATCAGTTCAATCTCTCAGTGACATTATTTATCCTATGTCATTCTTAGCATCATGAAATCACGTGTATTTATTACGCTATTTAATATCACGAAGTCATTTGTTTTTATTATACTTCTTGATATCTTGAACCATGATATCGTGTTTGATTATTATATTTCTTTGTGTCATGAACCCCCGTGAGTTTATTACACTCCTTGGTCCCCGGTGGGACTGTTGTAAGCTTTTCAACTTACAACGCTAAAATTCGGGATTACATTCCCCGCGGTGGGCGCACCAGATAGCCCAATGTGGCTTTGTTTGAAAATAAACAACAACAACAAATAATTATCTTTCTTAGTATGATACAGTCCCGTGTGTTTATTATGCTACAGGTAAAAAAAAATTCTAACAAAAGCCAGTCTTCTGTAATTCAACTCGTTTTTAAATATTTTGTATTATTCATATAGTTATATACACTCAGAATATAGAAAGGCCTAAGACAACTTTAAAATTTGACATAACACTCGTATAGTTATATACACCCAGGATACAGAAAGGTTGAAGATAACTTTAAAATCTAATATAACACTCGTATAGTTATACAAGCTCAAAATATAGTAAGGCCTAAGATAACTTTAAAATCTGTTATAACACTCGTATAGTTATACAAGCTCAAAATATAGTAAGGCCTAAGATAACTTTAAAATCT
>NW_013666128.1:21985-27369 GCF_000517525.1 Limulus polyphemus
CAGTAACCCACTTTGACGTAACGTTGTGTGCCTATATATCCTAGTGTCATCTCTAATCGGTATTGACACTGATAACGGGTAAACTCCTACTTAGTAAACTCACATAGTCGATAGTGTCATCTCTAATCGGTATTGACACTGATAACGGGTAAACTCCTACTTAGTGAACTCACATGGTCGATAGTGTCATCTCTAATCGGTATTGACACTGATAACGGGTAAACTCCTACTTAGTGAACTCACATGGTCGATAGTGTCATCTCTAATCGGTATTGACACTGATAACGGGTAAACTCCTACTCAGTGAACTCACATGGTCGATAACGTCGATTGTATTGTGCAACAGAGAGGAATAAAAACGATCAATAGGCAGCAGAGAGGACACCTCGTTCCAAGCAGCCTTACGGCACTAAAATTTGGGGTTCGATCCTCGCGGTGGACGTACTAGATAGCCTAATATGACTTTGCTCTACAAGAAACAAATAACCCATTGTGTAGTTTAGTGTGTAATAAAATACAAAAAATAAACACACATTCTGGAAATTATCAATATTACAATATAGCCATTTAGAAATTTTTGCCCCCAAATACTTTAAACAATCCGAGTATCAACCAGTTACTGCGCTTCAGAGCTTCCATACGACATGCTCGCATCCTTATCTTAATGATAAAATGGTCTTTCCACCAGAACGCTAAACTACTAGTAAAAATACCTACTAACACGGATAAATCAATGACAACACAATTCTTATAAATCTCCTTAAAACACCAGAATTTTCTAGTTTAACCATAATCGATTTAAAATATCTGAACAGCTATCGTTGCTAAGTGAATACCTCTACTCATTTTAAATACACGAGTTGGCATCAACGTAGAAAACGAATTCTAGAAATTTCTCGAAAAAAATAAGCTGTAAACTTAAGTTCTTAGGAAAAGTTTATCATTTTTCAAATAATGCTTTCAGAAAAACAATATGTGTTTGAAATTTGATCCTTCTGACAATTAAATTATCAGAAAAGTTGCTTTCAAGCTCGTATAAAGACTAACGCCATTTGTGTTGTTACTAAAGAAAATTTATGCTTCCATTAAGTTTCATGTTGACAGTCTATTGGTCAGTTATTAGTTATGGTTTCTGCCATGATTTATTTAACATAACGTTTCTTTAGCTTTTCTAAGCCTTCCTCCCCACCCCACCACTACCCTTAGTGGCTAATCGGTAAACCTAATGCCTCTCATCGCTAAAAAACTGGGAGAGACAGATAGCCCAATGTTTAACTGTGCGCTTAACACACAAAAATCTTAGCCTTTGATAGCCGCGCCATCTGTTGATAAATTTTATTTATATCGATACAGATCTCATTCAAGTGTAATAACGGAGGCACCTTTGTATACAAAACAGTTGTTTTAGTGTTCTTTGATAGCATTTTTAACGTATACTGTAGAATAAGAGATTAAAAATTACCTCGGAAGGTTTTCTAAAACCTTCTCCAAATTAAACCAAAGAAAAATCATAGTTCATAAATAGTAATATTAAAAAAACAACATTAATCGCATATTAACTGAGCACACAGAATCCTTGCGGCAGTTTCCCTAACCTAGAATATTAAGGTTTGTGTAAACACTTTATTTGCACGAGACGTAGCTGTACATTATTAACAAAAACAGCATATTTTGTTTATATATAAAACTTTGCAAATCAATAACTCCTGATCAAAGATCGCTATCTACGTAGATCAAGATTAAGAACTTACCTAGTAATCAATGAAGCTGATTTAATATAATGGTATGTCTAGGTACAAGTCAACGCTGTACTGTCGCATAATACATTCATTCGAATGACGCGTGATCCAGAAAGTTCAGATATTGTCGCCTCTGACTTCTTTGTTGTTTCAAGTTATTTTTGTTGTAATTAATGCTACATTAAATCGATAGAAGCAAAAATAAAATATCAAGTTATATCTTTCAATCCGAAATGCTGCTGTTATTAAGCACAAAGCTAAATAATGGGCTATCTGTGCTGTGCCCACCACGGGTATAGAGACCCGGATTTTTGCGTTCTAAGCCTTCAGCCTTATTACTGATCCACTGGGGAGGCCTTTATTATCATACATCTCAATATAGCCTATTTTAAATGCTAGTAAATTGTTAAAATTTTTCATTCAAAATTTTGATGATAAGCTCTGTTCACAGTACAGCGCTATAAACCGGGTTTCGATACACGTGGTGGGAAGAGCACAGATAGCCCATTGTGTAGCTTTGTGCTTAACTACAAACAAACAGACGACCTAATAATTAGCTATAGTGATAGTCAGGTTGATTTTTAGTTTAGCTGTAAGTACATAGCTTCAAACAAACTGTTCATAGTAATATATTGTGCTGCTATCTCTTGGCGCTTTTTAAAAATACGAGTAATGGTTTTAAAAATAATAAAATGGATAAACTGCATCAAAGAACCGTTTCTAACTCGAAATAAAATTAGTTAATTGTAGAATATAGATATAAATAAACTAGTAAATAAGATAATTTACTGAATATATATCCTTTCGCCACTACTTTAAAAATCCTTTGATCAATTATGTTCAGATTAATATCATTAGTTAGGTACTAATAAACAGTTCACTTGAATCTGCAAACCTTTTTTAATTCAACTAGTTATAAATTATCAAAGACAAATTATGAAAGTCTACTTGAATTAATCTATGATTCTAAAGTCTTTATTGTAACAAATTCAACATATTGATCAACCAAGCACTAGCGGTTAACGACAAGTTTGTTTGTTTGAAGTTAAGTACAAAGCTACACGATGGGCTATCTGTACTCTGCCCACCACGGGTATCGAAACCCGGTTTCTATCGTTGTAAGTCCACAGACATACCGCTGTGCCACTCAACATTACAAATACTATGGACGCACTTTCTTTGAATTCTTTGCACGCACCTTTGTTGTAAGCTATACGATCTGACAAAGAGTGCAAGCTCGAAACGTCATTCGTCGTTAAATAAAAATATAACAAAAACTTGGCAATTGTTCAACCTATTCTTTAATTTCTAAAGTAAGGACCAGTTTGTGTGCACTTTGACGAAAAAGAGACACTTACTTATAGCTCTGGAAACAACTGTGGTAACCAACAGTTATAGTGGTAATTTTAAAGTGAAATTATCACAAACCGTATTGTAATAACAGAGTAGGAAGAATAAATAATCTTGTCAAATTGTGTTCTAAGGTAACTGAACCAGCCTGTGTAGACTTTGACGAAAAAGAGAGAAATATTTAAAGCTCTGGATACAACTGTGATAACCAACAGTGTAACGAACATTTGTATATACGTTTGACTTGTTTTAATATATTATTTTAAAACAAGTGGACTGTGTGCTGTTTGTTTATTGTTGAAATTTATCGCCAACAAGTCACAAACACCTACTGTAAAGGATCCGGCACAGATAATCAGTATCAGTTGTGTTTTTGTTTTTTAAGTGCAAATTTCATAACACATTCAGTTTATAATGTCATGTGGTCTCAGCAGCACAGAGAACATAATCTGTTTTCAGTGCAACATCAATTTACTCAAATCTATGTGAAAAAAAGAGTTAACAAGAGTTATAGAACTCATGTACCATCAATATCGCGACTTACTTGGCAGCTTACATTTTCACAGTATTAATTGGCATGCGTAACAGTAAAAAGACAAACAAACAAAGTAACAAACTAGACAATCAACACAGTTTACAAACCATAAGTTTATATCTCCCGAGTAGTTGGGGTTATATATCATATTATCATTTTATCTTATCTTCATTTCAACTCTTTCATTCCAAACTTTATTAAACATATTAGATGTGAATGTAGATGCCTTGGTGTTTTCTTCTATCTACATTTCAAGAGTTGAATGGTTTCAATCATTTGACATCTGAGTTTATATGTTCTGGTGTTTTCTGCTACTTCCAAGTTTAGGTTTTAAATGGATTGCACCATCTTAGATCTGAGTTTAAACGTATGGGTAGTTTTTACTACTTCCAAATCTAGATTTAAATGGATTCTACCACTTTAGGTGTGAGTTAAAATGTTTTAGTAATTTCTACTAACTTCACACTTTGGACTTGTAGTGGAATGATTGCGAGTTCAAGGCTGACCCGTGTCATGCTTTTGTGTCCTTAAGCAAGACACTTTGCCCACTTGTTCCAGTTTACCCAACTGTCAGCTGTGGTTAACCCTCGATGGACTATGCCCCACTTGTTCCAGTTTACCCATCTGTCAGCTGTGGTTAACCCTCGATGGACTAGCATCCAATCCAGGGATAATGTGTCCCTATTCTTATCCGCTTGTACCACTTGAAACCAGAGTTCGAAAATACTCGAAATCTGAGTTCAGATGTCTTAGAGATTTCTACTTTCTCCAAGTCAAGACTGAAATGGGTTCTACAGACAATATTAGGTCTGAGTTCATTTGTCTTAGTGTTTTATGTTACTTCAACATCTACATTTAAATGGTTTCAACCACCTGAAATCTGAGCTCAGATGTTCTGGAGTTTTCTACTTCCTCCAAGTCAGGACTTAAATGGTTTCATTATCTAATTTACTTTCAACTCACTGATAAGTTTACTCAGCTTGATCTCAGAAAATTTTCTTCAATATACTTTATCTAGTCTATGAATGTACTTGTACAAAATAAGTCTCCCGCTGAGATAGCGGTAAGTTTACGGACTTACAACGCTAAAATCCAGGCTTTGCTTTCCCGCGATGGACACAGCAGATAGTTCAATGTGGCTTTGCTCTAAAACAAACAAACTAATTGGTATTCAAGGGATCAAAAACCAAAACGTCCCTTACATCCTACATCGCTTCTGCCCCTGGAAATCCTTACGAAGATTTAGCTTGGCTTCGAAAATAATTCTTAGTCATCTCTAGGCTTTATATCCCCTAATTTGAAATATTCTAAACTTTTTTGATCTAAACAACACACAACGTTTCCTAAAAATCTAAATCATCATACAGTAATATTCTTTTTTTCAAAGTGTTTTAAGCACAAAGCTACACAATGGGCTATATGTGCTCTTCCCACTGCGGGTATCGAAACCTAATTTCTAGCGCTATAATACCCGAGACTTACCACTGAACCACCGAGGGAAGGTTGTACGGTAATATTCATATTAAAAAGAGTATTTAGTGTTTTGATATTCTAGAAATAAATACTTTTGCTAACATGAAAAACCTTCATTTGCACTAACCAATAAATACTTGGACTTTGCGGGTTGTTTCTATAAACAGTTTTCAAACGTTTACATTGCAATTAGAAGTTTTATTAGATAGAGTGACTGGATAAATTTCACTTTTAATTTAGAATTGTTTGTTTGTTTGAAGTTAAGCACGATGGAATATCTGTGCTCT
>NW_013666128.1:27379-40122 GCF_000517525.1 Limulus polyphemus
GAAAAACCTTCATTTGCACTAACCAAAAAATTGGTTAAATTGGACTGGAGAAATTTCACTTTTAATTTAGAATTGTTTGTTTGTTTGTTTGAAGTTAAGCACAAAGCTACACAATGGGCTATATGTCGCTGTTCCACTGCGGTATCGAATCCTAATTTTCAGCGCTATAATACCCGAGACTTATCACTGAACCACCGAGAGAAGGCTGTACGGTAACATTCATATTGAAAAGAGTATTTAGTGCTTTGATATTCTAGAAATAAATACTTTTGCTTGTTTGTTTGTTTGTAATTAAGCACAAAGCTACACAATGGGCTATCTGTGCTCTGCCCACCACGGGTATCGAAACCCGAATTCTAGCGTTGCAAGTCCGCAGACATACCACTGTGCCACTGGGGGGCATACTTTTGCTAACATGAAAAACCTTCATTTGCACTAACCAAAAAATTGGTTAAATTGGACTGGAGAAATTTCACTTTTAATTTAGAATTGTTTGTTTGTTTGTTTGAAGTTAAGCACGATGGAATATCTGTGCTCTGCCCATCACGGGTATCGAAACCCGGTTTCTAGCGTTGTAAGTCCGCAGAAATGCCGCTGTGCCACTGGGGAACGTGACCTCAAGAAAACTATCCATATCGTAGTATACTAATAATTATTTTTAAAACCGATACCCTGGCGTTCACCAAAGATGTGCACCAAAGAACAAGCACAACAACAAGGCTTGCACGTACTAAGGTTCGTCACACTTCGCTGACCAATCACCTGCAACTTAGAACGCTAGAAAATATATGTAAACCTTGAGACGATGGTGTATAGATTTTTCTCACGGAAGCGGAATTGCAAATTTACATGAACGACCTGGTTATCTTGAACCTTTTCCTTGATTTCTAAACAGTTTCAACCAGGGAATTACATTTGTTTTTGGTATTATATATATATATAGACACACACAAAGTTATACGTCACGACGTGTGACTGAAGAAATGTAAACAGGTGTGAGAATTTAAGTATACATAAATCTCGTATATCTCTGTAACTGTTAATCGCCATGATTTTTTTTCTTTACGTGTATCATGTTAACTGTTTACATACAACTAGTAAGAAATTTATTTTTCTCTCGTATTATGCTACAAAGAACTATTTCTGGATCGTGTGTCGGCTCCACTATTTGAAACAATCACGTATCAAACTGGTAAAATATCCGTCTAACTCTGTTTATATATATGCATGTTTAATGAAATCAAATTTAATACAGTTTGTAATGAATCTGTTTTTAGCGCCCTCTATATGTATCAAAAGGACTTATTTTTGATACTAGATTATATAAAAAAGATAATAACGCTAAAATCCGGATTTCGATACCTGTGATGGGCACAGCACAGATAGCCCATTATGTAGCTTTGTTCTTAACGACAAACAAATAAAGATAAAGAAGAAAGTGCGGTATTATTCCCTAGAGTTGTTCCCAGTTTCGGTGAAGGTGGAAGATCCAGTCAAATCTGACTTCTTTTCTTTTTTTTTAGGATTTACCAGGTGTTTTATAGGAAGTGAAATTAATTTTGAACCGAAACTTCTAAATGTATTCTTCTAAATACATTATAAAACACTATGTTTACAATTTATTTTATCAAATGACAATGTTAACAAATATTTAGGTAGAGATCATGAAAAACAATTCGGAAAGGAAACACTTTCCTCTCAAGATCCTTGATATATATGTGTGAGAAAACGGCTAATATTAATCAAGTTAAGTAGTACTTTGTGCTTATAAAGCTGTTAATCTTTACAACGGCTAATATTAATCAAGTTATGTAGTACTTTGTGCTTATGAAGCTGTTAATCTTTGCAACGGCTAATATTAATCAAGTTAAGCAGTACTTTGTGCTTATAAAGCTGGTAATCTTTACAACGGCTAATATCAATCAAGTTAAGTAGTACTTTGTGGTTATAAAGCTGTTAATATTTACAACGGCTAATATTAATCAAGTTAAGTAATACTTCGTGCTTATAAAGCTGTTAATATTTACAACGGCTAATATTAATCAAGTTAAATAGTACTTTGTGCTTATAAAGCTGTTAATCTTTACAACGGCTAATATTAATCAAGTTAAATAGTACTTTGTACTTATAAAGTTGTTAATCTTTACAACAGCTAATATTAATCAAGTTAAGTAGTACTTTGTGCTTATAAAGCAGTTAATCTTTGCAACGGCTAATATTAATCAAGTTAAGCAGTACTTTGTGCTTATAAAGCTGTTGATCTTTACAACAGCTAATATTAATCAAGTTAACTAGTACTTTGTGCTTATAAAGCTGTTAATCTTTACAACGGCTAATATTAATCAAGTTAAATAGTACTTTGTGCTTATAAAGCTGGTAATCTTTACAACGGCTAATATTAATCAAGTTAAGTAGTACTTTGTGCTTATAAAGCTGGTAATCTTTACAACGGCTAATATTAATCAAGTTAAGCAGGACTTTGTGCTTATAAAGTTGTTAATCTTTACAACCGCTACTATTAATCAAGTTAAGTAGTACTTTGTGGTTATAAAGTTGTTAATATTTACAACGGCTAATATTAGTCAACTTAAGTAGTACTTTGTGCTTATAAAGCTGGTAATCTTTACAACGGCTAATATTAATCAAGTTAAGTAGTACTTTGTGCTTATAAAGCTGGTAATCTTTACAACGGCTAATATCAATCAAGTTAAGTAGTACTTTGTGGTTATAAAGTTGTTAATATTTACAACGGCTAATATTACTTTCCTGGGGTAAAAATTTCGGTAAGTTTGGTTCAGTTTTTAACAACACGAATTAATACATGCAAGAAGTATCTGCACATCGCTGTCCCTAATTTTGAACTGGTAGAATGGAGGGAAGGAAGCACTCACTGATAGAATAATAGAATTTGACTTACACTCACCTGCAAAGCGTTTTGTTGTTGTTGTTGTTGTTTCGATAACGAGTCACAAACCTTTCAGCTTTTGTCACTCATTTGAATAAATCCTGGGCTGGTAGAAAACTTTAATTTTTGTATAAAAACAGTTTTTTTACTAAAAAAAAATGTTAATTTAAGTATGAGATTGTATCACAATGTATTTTATATAACTTAATCCTTAAATTGTGTTTATTTAACATGATTTATTTTAAATCAAAGCAAACAAACCTGTTTCATACTGTAGTGTTTTTCTTTGTGTACCGTGTTTGAGCTAGAAATGACGTCACATAACGTCCATACTTCTTTCAGTAACTTATCATGACCAACCTTATGTGGAAATACGTCATCTTAATTTCTACAAATAAAAGTTTGTTCGTCTGTTTTAGAGAAAATCCACATTGAGTTATCTCTTGTGTCCACCGCGGGGAATCGAACCCCAAATTTTAGCGTCGTAAGTCTATAAAAACTTACCTCTGTCCCACAGGAGGACACAAAGAGAAGTGTTTTATTTATAAGTTTTACCAGCCAGGTATTAGTGAGCACACGATGTAACAATGTTAGATTTATATTACAATCATACTTAAGCTATTAAGTTTTATTGGACCCGTACTAGGAATAATGCACACTTTAACGGGTGTAATAGTCTTACCACGTGTCGTTGTAAGAGGCAGTAGTTTGTTGATTTTTTTGTAATATAATAAAAAGGTGTAACAATTTTTCCCATTCTTGAAGGCTGTAAGGGATCCGGACATTTAATTACTGGACATTTCTTTAAGTTGAGACGGGTACATTCATGTTATATCATTTTTGTGACATGGCAGTTTTTGTTAGGAAATAATGCTTGTCGCAGGTAGTTTTTTAAATATAAAATTGACTGGTGATAATAATAAAAAAATTATAATAGATCGTAAATTGTACAATCATTTGGGGATCGTTCAAAAATTACATAACGCTATGTCGGTGAGAGGATGTCTGTATTACGATGTATTAAACGGGAGTAGGGGGTTATGAACAGTGTTAAATAAAACATAAATTACAGTGAAAACGATTTAGGTCTACAAAAACACTTATTTTAATTTAACGTACTTTGATTTGAAATCAAAACACTTTTAATAACTTGAACATTTGCAAACATAATCAGGCAGGCTGTAGCACTGCCTATGTAGGGATAGCTCGAACTATTAATCAAAATAGTATTTTAAATATCTCCTCAATAGGTCGTCAGAATTTTACAATAATATACAGTGTTTCCTTTTATAACAATATATATGTAATTACTGAGTCACAAGTTCTGGGAATGTCTGTAAATATCATAACAAAGAGTTTGAATTTCTTGTTCTTCTTCCCGCTGTTTCTTTTTTATTACATAATAACTCAAAAACCAAAACAATGATGTCAACCAATTTCACGGAGGTGACATAGTTTCAAACGGAATATCCGCCTCTATAAGTATTATTAATAACTGTAGTAGTTTAAAAAAAATCATAATTCTAGTGTAAACGATGTTGTCATTATCCCTTGAAGTTAGCTTTTTTACAGACATTTGATGTTCCTATAAAAAGCTTAAGTACAGAGTGAAACATGAATTACCAGCCAATAATAGATAAACAATAAATATTACAGTTGGAACCTCATTGTATTTAGAACTTGGTTATAACTACAACCTTCCTATGTCTGTTGAAACACTGCATTAAAAAAACGACAATAACAACACATGCAAACAAGTAAAGAAAAACTTTTCAAAATTGGAAGTGAATGTAGGGATGGCTAACGTCAAACCTTCCAAAACAATGCAAACAAGATAGTAGGGATGGTATTTGCATCATCCCTAGATAATAGCACAGTCAAGAGTTAACATATAGCAATATGTATACCTATTAAATTACAATTTATCCCAATTTTGCCCTTTTTTGACATTTTTTCTTTACTTGTTTTATATGTATCATTTTTGCATAATAACTTGTTTATGCAGATTTTACATGTATACTAACGTACGTACTTGATAAACAAAAAGAAATACTAGTAATGTTTTTCAGGAAGGAAACATTTTACCTCTTAGTAACTATAGTAACAAAATTCACCAATCACAAAAATCTTGTAACGAAACCTTTCGTAATGATGTGACGGTAACTTAGATGCCGTAATGAAGCGTGCCAGACTCGGTTGTAATTCTGAAGTTTATCCCATGATTCATTAGTATGCTCCAAGGCTTATAATGGTAGAATTAAAATTATAATATTTATAATAACATTGATCTTATTGTTATTATAACATTTAATATATATAACATATAATATTTCATACATATTTAAATAATAATATACAATATTTAAAATGTATAACATAGCTTAGAATAAGGATAGCGGGAATTTTCGCTTGGTTAATACCACTGTCTATTTTTGTAAGTCGCCACCACCCCCCAATGGCACAGCGGTATGTCTGCTGACTTACAACGCTAGAAATCGGGTTTCGATACCCGTGGTGGGCAGAGCACAGATAGCTCATTGTGTGGCTTTGTGCTTAATTACTAACAAACAAACTTTTTAAAATAAAAGAATAGTTGATTGAGTTTTATCAGAACATTGAAGAGATTATTGAATGTTTGTGCTAAGACCAATGCCAAACCCCTCGAGTATTTAATAGTAGCAAAAGTAATTGTATTGAATCATCTTATTCACATTGGGCACTTAGTGTTAAGAATGTATAAAAATAATTATCAATTAATAAAATAATGAAAATTATAATAACAAAATAAATTAAAATAGTTACGCATAATAAATAAGCGAGTAAGTGGCTGCTGCTGACCGGTTTCCTTCTTTTGATCGGTGTTTCGGAATTGGGGATGGCACCACTCTAGCTGGTTGGCACATGACAACGTGCTGCGATGGGACTCCGTTATTAAAGAGAGGAGAACCTGTGTACTGGCATTAAATAATCAATTAATTAAAATCGAATATTTATGTGATATACAACTTACCGGGAGGAATTTTTTTCTTCTTTATATAACTCAATTAATAAGCATGAATTTACTACACAATTAGATTTGGATTTAAATTACACTTATACCAACTGCTAAATTCCAGGTATAAGCACAACTATCTAGGTTTAGTACAAGTTATGTTTTAATTCAAGTACATTTAGATATTTTATAGTTTTGCTAAGTATAGTGTTATCATGTGTTTAGATATAGATGTAAATATAATGGTATTATGTGTTAGTTATGGATATAGTGTTTAGTTTTAGTATATACTTAGGTATCAGCTTGAGACAGGTACTAATCTGTTGGTAAGATTAGTTCCAGGATTAACCATCTAGAGCTTAGTTGTGTGAAACATCAGAGTGGATGAAACTCTGGACAGAGTATCAACATAGATGGACAGTCTGTAGCAGCCACGAAATATGGATTGATGCTTTTACCAAAACACTACCCAAACGCATGAAGAATTCAACTGATACATGAGAAGGCTTTGAAGCTACTCATAACATCTTGACTGTAGCGTTAGATCTGAAAGATGTCTACATTATAGTTCCACTGCTGACGAAATGCACAGAATAAGCATCAGTATAACATATAGATGGGTCATAGCTGCACTAACTAACAGAAGATGCATCAAGAAGCATGGAAGCTAGCAATCAGACCAGATCATCGTCATCAACATTGATATTCCTCAAGGGAAGCTAGCAATCAGACCAGATCATCGTCATCAACATTGATATTCCTCAAGGGAAGCTGGTAATCAAACTAGATCATCATCAACACTGGGGTGCCTCAAGGGAAGCTGGTAATCAAACTAGATCATCACCATCAACACTGGGGTGCCTCAAGAGAAGCTGGTAATAAAACTAGATCATCACCATCAACACTAGGGTGCCTCAAGAGAAGCTGGTAATCAAACTAGATCATCACCATCAACACTAGGGTGCCTCAAGAGAAGCTGGTAATCAAACTAGATCATCATCAACCGTGGGATGCCTCAAGGGAAGCTGGTAATCAAACTAGATCATCATCATCAACACTGGGGTGCCTCAGAATCACGACTCTTGACGGTCCTCTTCAACGTCTATGCCATGGATCTAGCTCACCATGATAACCCATCCCAATGTCGTGCATTAACCTTTTCTGATGAGCTTTTGTTGTACAATACAAGCTCTAACAGAGCTGAAATTGAGAGCAAGATACAGTCATCGTTTAGAAGGGCGAGTAAATGGTGTGGTGACACATTGATGAGGAAGAATCATCACCATCCTTTGCATGTACTGCTATCTTTCTGGAAGAAACGCTGAATTACCTGGGAGTGCCTTTTGTGAGCCAACTTAACCAGCCACGTTAACAACATTATAACGTGAGCTATTAAAATATCAATGCACTGAAAATTGAAGCAAGCAATGTAGCTAAAGAACATCACCTGTTTATACTCTACCAAAATCTTATCTCCCCCCATTCTGAAGATCAATATGAGTTCTACAGCTAGGTAGGACTGAAAAGATATGAAACTCCCATGCAAGTCCTATTACGCCTCACAAGACTCTAAAGCATTGTAAAACACCAACAGTGTTCACAAGAGCCATGCATTCTACCAAAAACTAGCCACTATTCTTTTCAGTTTGAGCATTCCACGATGACCATGTGTGCACCAGATAAGTAGAGGATTACCTAAAAGGTCCTTCAGAAGATATCACTGAGACCATTTGTCCCCACCAGATCTGAGAGTTACTCATGTGAAATAAACATTTGGTGCCAAAAACTCAGCACCTATTTAAAGACCGTGGTGGACAGTTATGTGTGCCCATAGACATAGATGGTCCCTACATCAAAGCTAATAATAAAGTTGTTTGGGTATTTATCATCTCGTGGAACAACAACATTTTGCGTAAGGCTGGTGGTACATCCAAACTTACCATGAGGAGCACAAGGAATGAGTTGGAAGCCATAAAACAAGCTCTTCATTGAATTGCTGAGAGCAATGAAACGCAAATATACAGTGTCGAAAACATAATATTTGAGCGTATAACCCTCAAGCTTATCGCCGAGGCAGTGGGGGCTTCATCAAGCAAGAATGGTGTAATTATTGAATCTCTGTAAATGAGAATAGAAATTTAGATGTTTTGTTATGAACGCTTTATTGAGAATGATATTTAGGTGTTGCTGTCGAACATTTTTCTTTCATAAACTTCAGTATAACCAATTAAAGAAAAGAAAAACAAACATCACGTGGTAGAGATTTTGTCCTTATCATTATAAAGTGAAAGCAAGAATTTTGTCATTGGTAAAAGTTCAAAACACCTAAACCTACTATTAGGTTTTACTTCCTTTGAAAAAGGCTCTCGCAAATCGCGCTGAGATTTCATAAAATCCTACTAGGGTTGCTGGAATATTTTCCCGCACTTACCTGTTATTTTGAGCTCAGCAACAAGATAAAATTAATTTAAGATCTTGCACAACAACTGTATGTTTTGTAAGTGATCCGCTAGATGATCTGTAACTCTTTGAAAATAGCATGCTTCTTTTCTCTCTTGCGACCGTAAAACGCTGTAGCTACAATCTCTTCTATTCATATAGGAAGGCCGGCATGGCCAGGTGGTTAGAGCGCTCGACTCGCAATCTGAGGGTCGCGGGTTCGAATCCCCGTCCCACCAAACATGCTTCCCCTTTCAGCCGTGGGGGCGTTATAATATGACGGTCAATCCACCTATTCGTTGGTAAAACAGTAGCCCAAGAGTTGGCGTTGGGTGGTGATGAATAGCTGCCTTCCCTCCAGTCTTTCACTGCTAAATTAGGGACGGCTAGCGCAGATAGCCATCGTGTAGCTTTGCGCGAAATTCAAAACAAACAAACAAACAATCATATAGCAAGGAATGCGATTCTTTGCTTGTAGTTACTACAGATGTTTGTGCTCTACTAATTAGTGAGCTTTAATTTATTAAAAGTTAGTAATATTTTCGATATGATATTTGCTCCATTTAATACTTTAAAGTTTCTTTCCGAGTGTGTGTGTGTTATGTTAAAGCCACATCAAACTATCTGAAGACTTACCACTGTCCCACCGGGGGTTTGTTTTGTTTTCGAAGTTAAGCACAAAGCTACACAATGGGCTATCTGTGCTCTGCCCACCACGGGTATCGAAACCCGGTTTCTAGCGTTGTAAGTCCGCAGACACACCGGGGGACTTCACCCTACCACAGAATTACTTAACAATTGTGTGTTTTCAGGAATTCCTAAAATATTGCAAAATCCAAAGAAATTTGCTTAATTGTTTTATTTCATGTGTACTACAACAACAACAACAACGTGAAGATGTGAAAATACGTGTAATATAGCTACTCATGGGCGTCCGCAGAAAGTTTCTAGAGGAGGGCAAAATTGTGTGAAATTGTGGAGTGAATAAAAAAAACCTGTACATTTATATACATAAGCTGAATGAATAAAGAAAGAATTATGTTTCTTATTTTTTCAGGGGGACAGGTGCCCCCCTTGCCTCCCCTGCGGACACCCGTGCAGCTACTTAAAATATAACGAAGTAGTCTATCAAGGTCATTGTGGATATAGTACTCAGAGTATTTCAAAAGAATAAATTAAAATTTAGAACATTAATGAATACAGTAAACTAGGCACATTTCCCGTATATATATATATATATATAGAAAAAATCGTCCATTCCTTTTCATTTTTCATTACCTCAGACTTACACTACTTAATTATTTGTGTGTCTATATATATATATTATGTATGTATATAAGATAGCGTTACAACAAAATTAATTCTAGGATTGGACGCTCGTTATTATTAATTTTCGGAGCACGCGTTTGCCCTTCAGCAATTTCAAATTAAAGACTACTGGTTACGAGAGTATACAGTGGCGACTTCAACGGCAGCGTCAAACATCAGCGCAGTTTGTGTCTGTGGTTACGTACGTAGAGGTTTGTTAAAGAGGGTTAACGATACGTACAGCTGCTCTTAAGGATAAGGTGTTTCGAAGCGTTCTATCATAATATATGAATTACTAACTTTTACTGGAAAAATATTAATATTTTCCTCTGTCGCTCAACATTGAAATTCGACAGATGGCTCTTCTGAAATACATAAATTGGTTGGTTTTAATTACTTATTACCAACGTAGCGGTAACGACGCAGTTTAATACTAGCGGCACTTGCCGCAGTGCAGGGCGTTAAGCTGGGCAGACGAATCCCAGTCAGTGGAATGGCGAGAACTTTTTAACTCATTTTAAGTAGTCATTTTTATATGACAGATTTAATATTCCCGAAGCATTTCCGATTGTGCATCCTCTTTCCTCTTTGGTTTAATTTTATTTTCGTCTGCGATGACGAGCTTGAAAACCGATTGCAAGAATTTCGCTCCGAATATGTTTAGCAAAACGAAATGCCAGCACTGTTTCAAAATAAAAGATGCTCATTCTGCAGAAGCACTGGAAAACAGCAGGGTAGGTAAAGATATGATTTATATATCATTGAAAAGCTTTTAATTATTTTTCTCTTCAGTCATAACTACTGACATACAAAAAATAAATAAATACTAGTAGACAGCTGAAACATTTTTATGCTACGTAATTGCAATAGCAGTACTACTACTGGTACTTCTTCAGAATCTTTTTCAGACGACTTAAGACCTTTTAAATGTGGGATATAATAATTTAATATTTGCAAGAACTTGAAGTGAAGTTAATGCAAAAATCACGCCAACTGCAAGTGTTTTCCAGTTTATATTGTACCCTCTTAAATACCTGGTTATTTAACAACATGGTGTAATATTTGTACTTTGTGTATGTAATTTACACATTTTTTTTTTAAATAAAGAAAACTGAAACTATGACTTCTCATGTGAAAGATCGTTTCAAAAGGATATTAGCGCTGCAAAAATTATTAAGTTTCACTGAAAAATAAAGAATAAATGATAGCTTAAAATCACTTAATTTCCCCGAAAGGGGGCCGGAGGCCGCCTGGAGGGGTCACCTGCTTTAACCATTCGCGCCAGGATACAGTAGTGTGTTGTCTGTCAGTCAGTCAGCAGACACTAAAATTACGTCACATAAGGGAGGTTTAAATAATTTGTACTGACGTGACGTCAGTAAAACGTTCTCATGCCATGAATTGTGCACTCCGTAGACTAGAGCACAACATGACATATGTGCTTCAAAAGCAAAAAATAAAAAACTTTTTTTACTCTTCAATTTTGTTTTATTTACTATTGAAACATAACACTTTCGAGGACCCTGCGCAAGTACATCTAGTTTATAAGTTATAACTTGGGGATGTGAGAGGATCGTGTTTCATTAGGTGTGCGTGGAGAAGTTTTAAAAAGTTTCTGAAGGTGATAGATAACCTTAATTTTCTAATATTACTAGTTTTAAAAATGGTGACTTACTCATTTAGGGTAACAAAACTTATCTATCAAATGACTGTGACTGAAACTCGTTTAATTTGCGTCTGATAAGACGCACTGAAACTTAAGTAAAACTATCAAGGAAAAAGTAAAACTAGTTTAGTCAAGCTATAATTAATAAACTTGTATTCGTGAAAGGACATAGTTAAATTAAATATTAATATTATGTATGGCGGCTTTATAATAAAAAAAATGGTTTTGTTTCTTGCTAATGCCTTATCGTACCCTAAGTGCCTTATCTTACCCTAACGCACGGATGCCGGTAAAGTTTTAGGGTTTCGAGTTATATTATAATTTACACTAGTTTTCTTGACCTTGCCCACGGGTATTGTATAAGTACCTTGATATGTTCGGTATGTTGTTTCCTCTGGTTGTCATTTCATTACGTACTTTTTTTAATCAGTTAATAAGGTTGAAAGACAAAGGCAGGAAAATTGTCTACGTCATTAAATTAAACAAGACCATGAATTTTCCTTTGAAGTTTTTTCATTAGTTATTATTCAGCTTATTTTAAATAATGAAAATATTAACATCGAATTTGTTCGGCATTTACTAGATTGAAATTGTATGATTTAAAGCCTTTGTTTGAATTTATAAATTCGGCGTTATTGTATAATCCTATGTTCGCCATTTTGTTTTAAAGAAGTGAAGCTGTGGTTGAGTAAAGAAGAAGAAAAAAGATCATGTTTAAATTAGATATATTCCACAGGTTTTAACTTCCGATTAATCACGTGGCGCTCCCTGTCACAGCAGATAGTAGGCAGGTTAGGTTTGTTATGAATTTCGCGCAAAGCTACACGAGAGCTATCTGCGCTAGCCGTCCCTAATTTAGCAGTGTGAGACTAGAGGGAAGACAGCTAGTTATCACCACCCACCGCCAACTCTTGGGCTACTCTTTTACCAACGAATAGTGGGATTGACCGTTACAATATAACGCCCCCACGGCTGAAAGGGCGAGCATGTTTGGTGTGACGGGTATGCGAACCCGCGACTTGCAGATTGCGAGTCGAGCGCCCTAACCATCTGGCCATATCGGGCCAGTAGGCAAGCCGCTTGAGATAAAGAAGCTGAAAAATTATTAAAATTAATTCTCTTTCAGTATTTAAACTTTCCTGCAAGTAATCTTTTGTTATTAACGTGAATAAAGCGTACAACTACACAAACTTTTTTCGTGATTGCTGTAGATAATATTTGTCAGATGTTATGTTACGTTCACCAATTGTCAAAATAAAAAGGCTTTAGTTATATTTCTTAATAGTATAAATACACACTATGTTGTTGTTGGGCTTAGAATTCTTCTACGGTTGGAGTCTGTGACTTGTTAACGATAATTTGAACGATAAATGAACAGCACGCACTTCACTTGTTTTCAAAATAATATATATATATATATATATATATATATT
>NW_013666128.1:41011-45962 GCF_000517525.1 Limulus polyphemus
TGGGCAGAGCACAGATAGCCCTTGTGTAGCTTTGTGCATAATTAAAACAAACAAACTAACCATCCATCTATATATACATCTTTCTGTTTTTGCCAAGGCAACGCACGTGTTGTCACTATGCAGGGACAAAGATTACAAACCGCTTTAAACTATAGTCGAACCTTACGTAATTTAATTGTGCTGTTGTTTTCTCCTTTTGGCACTGCAAGATGTGTGTATTATTGTCCTCCCTTTAAAAAAAATTGCCAGAGAACATTTGATGGGTGGGAATTACACTTAATAAGCTTCCCCACTGTTTTCGTCAACCTTCACTTTGAAAAATTGTATCACCCCGTCCTTAAGTTATATATAAAGGTGTGGCGATAAAGCGATACGATACTCTTATCGTATCGTGAAGCCATGATACGATTGTATCGATACATCGTCCATATTATGTATCTTCACGAAACTTGGCAAGCTTTCAGTAAACATTATAAGTCTTTTGTACAGAAAAAACAAGAATTTCTAATAAAGTATTTTTACTAAAAATTAATGATTCAATAAAGGAAGATAAGTATTGAGTACTACATGTTGTCTTCATTTCTTTTATCAAAAACATTACATGCAAAGTAACATAAATTAACAATAACAAAATAGACAGACAGATGTTAACTTTTTTATTTACTTCTCTTGCCAGCTGCAATTTAGGTGATCAGACCTGAGAATTTGAAAAAGCACTATAAAGTGTGAAGTACTTAAATAAGACAATGTTAGTAACATAGATAATAAATTACAGACAAGACTGTCAAACTTTGTAACAAACCGTTGGTAAAACTTTTGTACCTAGATACGTATCGCATTGATTTACACAATTTCTGGAGACACGTGTCTTGATGTTACTTAACAAATTATTGGTAAGCTTACATCGTAGTTTCCGCATGGATGTTTTGTTACAAGTTATGTGAGGCTGTTGGAAAAAGAAAAAGTTTTAACTTTCAACAGATTGTTCATATAGACATTGTTTTGCATTATTATTTTAAGATATTGTTGCGTCAGCGAGGTCACGTGACTAGTGTCACGCCACCTGCTTTCTAGAACTATCCCGTTCCTTCGGGAGTGCTCTAGCATTTACTAGATTGGGGGGTGGTCTGGTATATATAAGATGGTCACGGCGTGACGTGACAACAATGTGTGTAGGTAGTGAGTAATTGATCTGCAGTGAGAAAGTATTGTTGAAGTTAACGTTCGTTATAGCGTTTGTTTTAGCGCGACTGTTGAAAATAAGTGTATCGGTAAAGTTATATTCAGAAAGAATAAACCAGTTTTATTAAGTAAGGACTTGTGTCGCTAAAGTTTCGTCGGAACGAAGTTATGGAAAGTTAATTAACAAGAGGAGACGTAACAATAACTATTTAGGACTAACTTATGTTTAATTAGGTGATCGAACCTCACGAGTTTGTTATTGTGGGTTTATGGCCGAAAATATCGTTAACAGCGAGGGTTCTCAACTGATGAAACATTGTACTCTAATCTTTATGAATAAGAAAGTAGGAAAAGTTTGTTAAGTAACCTGTACGATCTGTAAGCTGTATGATCTGTAACCTGTACGATCTGTAAGCTGTATGATCTGACAGAGAGCACTAGCTCGAAACGTCATCCTTCTTTAAATAAAAATATTAAAAAACTTGGCGAATGTTCAATCTATTATTTAATTAAGTTACCGTGTAAAGACATATTTTGGCTTTTAAATAAATACAGAATTGATCTACAGATATCAGTATACGTCACAACATTTGCAACTATAGCTTTTGTATTAACAGTTAGTATGTTCTAATACCACCTGTTGATGTGATTATCAAATAAGTGTGGTTATAAATCTCTGGACTTATACACTTGTATAAGTTTGGTAATAAATCTCTGGATTTATACACATATTTTATGTCACATGAAGTGATTTTTTTTTACTATCACGAGGTTTGAAATAGACCTGATATTTCTGAAACTGCTAGTGTTACAAGTAAGTTCATTAAACTAGGTTACACTCGCCATGAAAGAACTGGTGACCGCGTTTCACGCTTGTAAAACGCTAATCATGGCACAAGTATAGGGTAGGTAAAGTAAGTTAGCTTTAAAAATTATACACATAGGCTAGCGGGTGAAGTGCTGGAAGGTAGCCACCCCCCGCACACCTTTGGTACCTTTTGTAGCGATTCGTTTGTCGACAAGATTGTGATTGTTTTGTTGTTGTTGTAAAGTGTAGTAAGGATGATATAAAACCCACCTGTTCTAATTAGATGCTTACGTTTCTTACCGAACTTATTGTTTTGCTATTGTACGCTAATCATCGTCTTGAATGATTTAATATTACATTCATGGTTAACTGGAACGGTCTTCGGTACTCATATTGTGCGTATTGATAAGTACTGTTTTACATATATTGGTTTTCGTTTAAAATAAACATTAATCGATATGTAACATTTGTATACTGTGAAACAAAAAATGCGCATATAAGATACATGTATGCCTGCGAGAAATTAAAAATATACAGTTCACACACAACCCCACTGACTATAGTGTAAATAATTATTTTACAATCATTTGTTGAGCTTTTTGCTAAAAGTTTAGGAGCAAAGGATTTTTAAGTCACATCAGTTATTGCAACTATTATGAGTATTATCTTACAAGTATTGCAGCTTCAATATGTGAATTTTGTATATTATAATTTCAGTTGAATGAACTGAATCCCTCCGTTTAACCCTTTCTATTGTGTCTATAACCATTTTTAGATACCAAGAATGAAACTGCGGATAGTACTAAAAGTGAGGCCTAACTAGCGATGTATATAAAAAGAAAATGATCCATTTTGCTTTGTAATCAATACGTGTATAATGCAAGTGAGGCCTAACTAGCGATTTATATACAGAGATAATGACCCATTTTGCTTTGTAATTAATACGTGTATAATGCAAGTGAGGCCTAACTACCGATTTATATACAGATAATGACCCATTTTGCTGTGTAATTAATATGTGTATAACGCAAGTGAGGCTTAACTAGCGATTTATATACAGAGATAATGACCCATTTTACTTTGTAATTAACACGTGTATAATGCAAATGAGGCCTAACTAGCGATTTATATACAGAGATAATGACCCATTTTGCTTTGTAAATCAGTATGTGTTTAAATAAACAGTGGAATTCCATTGCTTTTGCTACTTATTCTCTACCTGTTGAGCGGATTTCAATCTATATTAAACGTGTGATGGAAATTATAACTTGTATGCATTGTTTTGCTCATACTGTAATTAAAGATCATTTGCTAAATATTTGTCCGATTTACCAACTGACCCAAGTCAGTTTGTAATATTTCGATATCCCCCATGCAGCTAGAAATACCCAAGAGTTTAAATGCAATCAGCATATTTTAATAATTTACTAATTATGCCTCCTATCGATTTTATTAACGTAAATGAGGAAAAGCCTACTAACTCCTGAAGCACTCCACTCTATAACAAGTGTCTAGTTACTAGACTTCTTTCATAACAGGTTTTTTGCTTTCACCCAACCATCCTCCAGTTCACTTTAATAGTACTTCCCCATCTTCCACCAATGTTTTTCATACCTAATCTTTTGTGTGACAACTTATCAAAAGTTTCTTGAAAATTTAAGGAAATTCATGTGGATTTTCTTTTATGATATCATATTTCATAAGGCGATTTTGTATTTTTTTTAATTTGGCTAGAATTTTTACCACTACAGAAGTAAGAAAAATGGTCTATAATTTCCAGGACGACTCTTATCATTCCCTTTAAAAATAAGAATAACATCTTCAGGCACCTGCCCATCGTCTGTTGGCTTACAAAAATGAAAGAGAGGCTTGCATATCTCATACTTCATTTTTTTTTTTTTTGGAAACCCTGGAAAAAACGTTGTCTGGTTCAGGTGCTTTATCTGTTCTTAATATCTGTATTTATTTCTCCACCAAGTGATTCATATCAGACCAGTCTTCAAATTTCCCATAGAATGCTCAGGGTGTGAAATATCGCTAACATCCTTTCTTGTAAAACAAAAAGTTCATCCATCTCATAGTTTACTGCAATAACCTTTTCACCAGAATAATTTAAAGGGCCTAATCCATATTTTATTCCCAAGTTATCTTTTAATATACTTAAATATATCTTTATTGTTAGTTTTAATATTATTTTTATAAGCCTTTTTGATCAAGTAATATATTTGTCAAATAAATCCACTATTTTCCCACACTTCTGCAATTTTTCCATCATGTCTCTCAACTTAAACCTCTTAAGTAAACATTCAGTAAGACGTCATATTTGATCTTGAAGTTTAAAATGATAGTGATAATTTTTTTGTATTTCAGAATTATTTGTTGTCGAACGTCAGATGACAAACGAATTGTACCCACCTTTATTAGCGTTAAACGTCTCTTACTCCCATGTGGGACAGAGGTAAGTTTATGGACTTTACAACGCTAACATCCGGGGCTCGATTCCCCGCGGTGGACACAACAGATAGTCCAGTGTGGCTTTGCTCTAAAACAAACAACCGATAAACGTTTATTATCAATGTTAAAGTAATACACCACCTGACAAACCCAATAGTGCTCTGTAATATGTTTGTTTGATTGTTTTTAATTAAGCACAAAGCTACACAATGGGCTATATGTGCTCTGCCCACCACGGGTATCGAAAACCCGGTTTCTAGCGTTGCAAGTCCGCAGACATACCGCTGTGCCACTGGGGGCTGTAATATGAACTTTTATAAGAAGAAATACACGTGTTCGCTTTCCAGAATACAGTTGTATTAATAAATATGTATATTTTTTCGTAACCATATACTACTAATGTATTTTTTCTATGTAACCTAGGCCCTAAAGTTTTTTGTTTGTTTTCGGAAAAGCGTGATTTGTTTATATATTACCGTATTCTTCCGTACTGGTCTCCGTCTCATT
>NW_013666128.1:46962-54258 GCF_000517525.1 Limulus polyphemus
CAGACTCTTTACTATAGCAAGGAGTTCCCTCCGTGTTACACAGTAGTTCTTCTCTGGTCTTCTCAGGACCCTACTGAAGTAGGACACCACATGTTCGTTTTCGCCCACTTTCTGAGACAAAACTCCTCCAATTCAGACATTACTAGCATCACAATCCAGTATGTAGGGCAGTGAGGGACTTGGAAGCTTTAAAAGTGGAGCTGAGGCCAATTTTTCTTTCAATGTTTTGAAAGCATGCTGGCAAGATACTTTCCATTCGAACTTCTGGCCTTTTTTTTGTCAAATCATGTAATGGAGCAGCTATAGTTGCAAATTCCTTCACAAACTCTTAAGTCTCCCACATTGTCTGGTGTTGGCCAATCACGCACTGCTTTCTGCTCCTCTGTCCATCCATTCATTTCTGCCAGGAGCTCAAATTGTGTTCTATATGCTTCCCATGGTGCCTTCCCATCGAATTCCTGTGGCTTCCTTTGTACTAGATCACCCCTATTGCTCACACTCATGTCTGGAATGTGACTTCTGGCAAGACTGAAGATGTCTGCATTAGGGTTTAGCTGCGGGGTGTGGAAGGGGCTTCCTGTTGTCTGGGTCTGATTAGACCCATGGCTAATATATCCTCCCTGTGTAAAAGACAGTAAATCGTCCTTTAATGTATTTAACGCACTTTGAAATTTACTAATATTTTCCATTTGTGCATGCTTGCTTTCTCTCAACTGTTGGATACTTTCTTCCTGTTTCTCTTTTTGTTCCAGTTGCCACTGGTGTTGGTTTTCTTGCTACTGCTGTAGTCTCTCTTCTTGTTTATTTTCTTTCTCCTCCAACAACTACTGTAGTCTCTCTTCTTGTTTCCTTTCTTTTTCCTCCAACAACTGCTGTAATCTCTCTTGTTTATTTTGCTGTTCGAGCTGCCACTGTTGCAGGTTTTCTTGCCACTGCTGTTATCTCTTTTCTTGTTTATTTTCTCGTTCTTCTTGTTTCTTTTGCTGTTCTTGTATTGCTGCCACCAAATATGCTAAGTCGTAGTTTGATTTGCCACTTCTCGTTTCCATTTTTTTTTTCTTTTCCGTCCCACTCTCTGACACCAATTTGTTGTGTATCTGTTCGTTTCTTAATTTTCGGTAAAAATTCTTTCGGAGTGACTTCAGCGATACAAGTCCCTTCTTGATTCAAACTAGTTTATTATTTCTCGTTACAAACTTTGTAATACACTTAATTTCCCATCACTTTAAACTTAACAACCTTTTATAAAAACACGCTATAAATCACAGTAATTCACACACTTTACTTACAGTGCCTATTGTTTGCTTGACTCAATTATCTCTATCTTCGATCTATTTGCCTATTTCTGCAATTCTATCTTTTTCGCTGGCTTTATTTGCCGGGATTATATACTAAAAAAGAGGGCGCCTGAAACAAACTAGGAAATTCACGATCATTCTAGAAACTCCTCGCACACGCCACCAGCGCCAATGCGCCAGCAGTGTCACGTGACTTCCGCTGTCGTAACAGTATTCTAGAGCACTCGACTCATAATCTATAGGTCGCGAGCAGGAATTCCATCACCATACATGCTTGCACTACCAGCCGTGGGGGCGTTATAATATTACGGTAAATATCACTTTTCGTTGGTACAAGAGTAGCCCAAGAGTCGGCGATGGGTGCTGTTGAATAACTGCTTTCCATCTAGTCTACCGCATCTAAGTTAAGGGCGACTAGCGCAGATAGCCCTCGAGTAACTTTGCGCGAAATTAAAAAAATAAGCAAACATACAAAAAAGCGTATACTTTGATAACAAATGCATGTTTTCCAGAATCACATTGTGTAGCTCGTTATTGGGTAGGCCCTGCATGGCCCGATGGTTAGAGCTCTCGACTCGCAATCTGAGGGTCGCGGGTTCGAATCCCCGTCCCACCAAATATGCTCGCCATTTCAGCAGTGGGGGCGTTATAATGTGACGGTCAATCCCACTATTCGTTGGTAAACGAATGGCCCAAGAGTTGGCGGTGTGTGGTAATGACTAGCTGCCTTCCCTCTAGTCTTATACTGCAAAATTAGGGACGGCTAGCGCAGATAGCCCTCGTGTAGCTTTGCGTGAAATTCAGAACAAACCAAACCATTATTGGGTAGAATTTGTGAATAAGCTTAGGTAGTCTCGTGTGTTCAGTATTATGAACCATGCATTATATATAACACTGCATAGTTACGTTGTTCACACAACTGTTTTTAGTTTAAATAAAAATTATTTAGAAAATGCTTGTTTTCGTTAGAGTAGTTTTAACTACAAATATACCATATTAGTGTTGAACTGGTCTATACTTTTTGAGAATGCATACGTTTTCCAGAAAATTTGGCAACATCTGGAATTTCTTTCATTGAAACAAAAAGCAACAGTTTGTTTGTAATTAAGCACAAAGCTACACAATGAGCTATCTGTGCTCTGTTCAATGTTATTATCAATTTTAAAGTAATACACCACCTGACAAACCCTATATTGGTGTTATATTGACGCCTAATTTCCAGGAGTAATAGTGCTCTGTAATATGTTTGTTTGATTGTTTTTAATTAAGCACAAAGCTACACAATGGGCTCTATGTGCTCTGCCCACCACGGGTATCGAAACCCGGATTCTAGCGTTGTAAGTCCGCAGACGTATCGCTGTGCCGCTGGGGGGGGGGGGCAAAAGCAACAGAAAAATGCGTAACGGTATATCTGTAGAATCTAGTTTCTTTGTCCTCTGCCCTCGTCCCTCATTCCCACCCCACAATACCTACATTGTTATTATAATAGCAACTCGGGTAACTGAATTATAGGTGTGTTTCAGATTATTCATATTTCATAACTTTACAGTTTGGAAAATTCTGCTGTAGATAATCCAGATGTGTTCCTTACATCACTATTGTTTTTGACGTAAAAGAGTAGGTTACGAACTTTCTGGATCTGGTGGACTACGGTGCGATTGATTTAGCGACTTGCCAACAAAATCAAGGATAATGGATCGTCTCTTAATTAAACTAAAAATATTTAAAAATTACGTGAAATCAGACAGCCTGAGAATGCTTTTGTATTACTTGATTTTATATGCCAGGTTGTTTTTATAAATACAAACTCAGGAAGTTAAATTTCTGTCCCTGCATCGTCCTTAAAAATCCAGAAACCTTAACGGACAAAAGACACGGTAAGATTATAAAGAAAAAGAAATGAAACATGTTAAGTGTGAGAAAATGTACGTAGGAAAATAAAAATCATAACCGAAATCTTAACATGATACACACACAACAATCCACCCTCCCCCCCCCAGTGGCACAGCGGCATGTCTGCGGACTTACAACGCTAAAAACTGAGTTTCGATACCCATGGTGGGCAGAGCACAGATAGCCCATTCTGTATCTTTGTGCTTAATTACAAATAAACCCACAACTATTTCTCTATTCGATTATACGGGGTCTTACCCAGACGTTGTCGAATTTCTCGGTGAAAACAAAAAAGGAATCCGTATTTTTTTTTTTAATGTGTCCGAATGCTTAATATCAAGTTGTTTATATGCTTAAAAAAAAAAGACTGAATGAAGCAATTTTTTCATACTTTAACTTCCCGAAAGCGGCGCTCCGCTCAAAGTCTGGGTATGGCCCGATTCAGTTGCTGTCATCGGGAAGATCGAAATGAAGATGAATACTGGTCTGAATTATTTGTACCGTGCACTTACAGGTCGTTATAAATATTAAACCAACTTTTATAAAATCCTATTGGACCTTCACTCTTTCATTGTATAAAATCCTATTGGACCTTCACTCTTTCATTGCAGAACCATAAAAAAAAACACCTCTCGACAATAGATATAACTAATATATATCATGTGTTCAATGTGAACATATTGTTATACGTTTTCTAATTTCACTCCGAAGTTCTTGTTAGAAAGAGTTACAACCACCACCACCACCAACAACAACAATAGATTATAGAAATGTATTAAAGCTCTGGGGTGGAAAGTCTGACTTAACTATTATGAATGTCGTGTGGATATTACATTCCACAAAAAAAAATGTGGGGGATAATTACTCCCTCTTGCCCCCACACCCACTCTGTAATCCCGCCTGTGTTTGTTGGCTTTCAGGGCATTATAGAAAATTTAAAAATCATTTGCATTTGAAGGTTTGTTTTTAATCATGGGTGTTATATGATGAAACGCCTTCAGTTATGACGTGCATTACTGTAGACACCACTGTGTGTTTTGGGTATTTCACACTAACTTGAAAACAACAGTCCAAGCTGTTGGGTATTCATATTAAGTAGAAAACTGTTGGTTATATCTCTCATAACGGTAGGATTCACATATTTTATCATATTGGGTAATTCTTTGTTTGATGCTTTTGTACAAACAATTGAATTTAAAAAAAAAATAGTTGAATTATGTCACTCGCAACGTGCCGAGAGTGGCCAAGTGGTTAATGTGTTCGATATGAAGTTACGGGTCCAATGTTCGCGACCCGTTATCATAATGAAAATATAAAATCGCGTTACGTACTTTTATGTTCGTGAGGGTCGAACAGTAATTAATAGAATTAATTACGATATTGATTATATCTTTGTTTAAGTTTACATATATATCTTAACTGTAACGAACAAGTTAATGGATCTACTTGTATTTTAGCGTGTGCGTAAAAATGTGTTTAAAAAGCCATCAGTAATTCTAGGGTTTAATTACCCTAAATGAAGTAATGGCGCACCTGTGGCCGAAAATAAGTAAAACTGACTGAGCAAAAGCGATATTTGTTTGTGTAACGCAGCTGAACGAGAGTGTTTTGGTGGCCGAAATGTTTTCTATGTGCGCATTAATTACATGAATAGCGTTTCTTTTTTGCCATGACGATCCAATCTTACAATAAGTAACTATTATATAAGTCAATCCAGAGGGTGCAAACTTTTGAATCATGAACAACAACAAAGATTTCCAAATGCGACTCCTAGTGTAAGGTGCCGTATTGTTTATGCTATATACATACATGTGCTGTATATGATTTGTATATAATATACTGAAAATACGCTTTTTGCATGTACAATTCAAGCGTTAGTACTGGAATTTGGCTTCGGGCAAACAACTTAAAAACTTATATAATCAGGGTCACTGTTTCCGCTTGGGAAGTAGAACAAGTCCTATATATTTATATATGTGGATGTATTTAATCTGTCTTACCTCTACCCTACAAGTACATTTAGTGTGCTGTGATTTGCAGACGAGGGGGGGGGGCATTATTTGTGATGGGGAAGGAGGGGCTTACTGTCCTTGAATGTGGCGCGCTCGTGTTTTATTCTCCACAAAATGCTTGTGCAGAGAAAACAGGTGTATATTATTGGCGCAAGAAAATAATTTTCGATAAGATGTTCCTTTTTTTTTCTCTCTCCCTGCAAAGCTGCAAGAATGAATTCGGCATGTTAAAATGTGCTGCCGAGTTACGCACTTTTGGTGGAATTGGACACTTGTGCCTAAGCTAGAAGTAAAAAAAAAAAAAAGAAAAGACATCTCCAGATGTAGCTTTTACTATTTCTATTACTTTCAAATACGTATTTATTTCCAACCCAGATAGCGCGTGGGGTAAACGGCCAAGTCGGGGCCATCCCGAATTTAGAACTGCTGACTAGAGAAAGGGCAACCAACCAGCCGTCTACGCGGATTTCTTAATCGAATTAAGAGTTTGACTATTACAGTTGTAACGCCCCTTCAACGAAACATATTCAACGGCAGGACGCGGCTCGAACCTTGGACTATCCAATACTAGATAATGTTGTTTCTTATTTTTCTGTCTACTACTGTAGGTAGTAGATTCATCGGGAACGGTTAAAATTTCACCACCACCCCCCTTCTTCCGCATCTCAGTGTAATCTCACGGGTAAGCTTTTTATGTATATTATCAAACAAATAGTTATATAAGATGAAATAAAATAGACCTTGATTTACACAACCGGGTTAGCCGCACTGAATACTGTACAGAACTTGATATTGGCTCTACAGTAATCTAAGATCAATCTGGATTTTAACGCTTTCAAAAAACACAAATAATGAAGACATTAGAACTAGATATGGAGGGTGCGTGTGTGATTTCATCTATCTTTGTGTATTGTTTATGTTTATGATTACGTTTTGAAGATTGCTCCCAGAACGGATATATATATAGTAGACAGGAAAATAAAAACAACATTATCTAGTATTGGATAGTCCAAGGTTCGAGCCGCGTCCTGCCGTTGAATATATATGTTTCATGAAGGTTTACAATCATGAGTACGAGTAACTTCAGTTTTAAGTCTTGCTAGATTTACACTAACTGTGTAACTAAGCATTCAATCTTGACTATTTTGTTATACACAAATATATTTATTGGTGACTCGTATATCGTATAGGTTTCTAATATTTTATAAAATAAATTATAGTCTCACAGCTAAAAGCTTATTTCCTGGGAACCTCGCACTATGATTATCTTGTTTTTGAAAGTGTTTAGTTAAACACGTGTTGCTGTTTTCTAGCAGCCGTTAGTTACTTTTCTTCGAGTACATATTTGTGATACCCATCTTTCCCCCCCCCCCTCCTCTCCCTGCGCGTGGTTCGGTGTCAGTCAATGGTCCCTGCTCCACTTTCATGTCGCTGTCTGACCCCGTAATTAAATCTGCAGCAGTCACTGGTAGATGTACGTAATGTAGCCAAATTCCAACCTATGAAGTATCACATTCGACGAAGATTATGTATCGAGCAGTGAATATGATAATTATTTATTCGTTCTTTATGACTTTCATTTGAACTTTGAGTTAATGTGACCGATCTGTAAAACTTGCAGATTGAAGAGTAGTACAGGTTCTTCATCATCAAGTGCTCCTAGTTTTTAATCTTCCTAAAATATTTTCAGTCTGCATCCAGGTTTATTAACCATCGGTTGTTGTAACATTTAGCGCGTGTGTTACCTTCAATTCTATTTCAAGTTTTGAAATTAACCGTTTTTGCGCTTCGTTAGGTTTTGATTGGTCGATCTTGGAGATCCCGTGACCTGATTCACCACGCGAATGACATCAAGTTAGTTTTGTAAAGTGTATTTCACGTACATACCACAAAATTAATGGACAAAGATATACAGGGCTTCTAACGCAAAACTTCGAGCTCAGAGGGCGTGCTGAGTGAGATACAAAGTGACAGTTTATTAATATAGTATTTACTTTGATGTAATGTTTTTAGTTTTTCGTATCACTGTTGTTTTTTCAAGAATTTTATTTAATTTGTTATGGGTATTCACCTTTTGAGTCGGTACTAAATAC
>NW_013666128.1:55066-67002 GCF_000517525.1 Limulus polyphemus
CAGTTTGTTACTTAAATATTGATTTTGGAAAGTACATGTTATGAATAGTATTAAAAATAAGGAAAAATAACAGAGGCGTCGGAACCGGGGGTGTTGGGAGTGCTGTAGCACCCCTACTTTTGCATATTTCATTTGTATAGCAACTGTAAATTATATTATTATATTAATTTCCTGGGGGACATGCCCCAGACCACCCTAGATTGAGCTGCCTTTGGCAGCACGGGAGATGCTTTTAGCAGTTCCTTATACTTTCAATCTCTCATTGTAAAATCTGTATGTCTGTCTATCCAAGCACCCCCACTTTGTAACTCCTTCCTACACCACTGAATAAGAACATGACATATCAGTTAGAACCCTCAACCCCGCCCCACCTCCATGCTGAATTACCAACCGCTCATTAAGATGATTACTGTAATAGAAAATAATGAAACAACAATGTTTATCATTAAATGTTGAGTGAAAAATGACTTCGAAACCAGAGTTTTTCACATAACGACTTTTTCAACTGTGATTATTGCAGATCACAAATAAACCATGAGGACGTTTCCTTATCACTGTCGGGTGCACGTGCACTTTCAACCACGTCACTGCAGGTGCCAATGTGGATGAGTGTCCATTACAATGTCGTCGAGAATGCGGAAACAAACAGCATAAGCTAATGCAAAATGCATAGCATATTCAATAGTGGCGCAACCATCGGCAGGGTGCCACGCAGACGACATGTGCACTTTATCATTTTTCACAGTTCGTTTAATGTGTGTGTGGCTGACTGCAATGGCACGGCCTAAAGGTTAGGGCGCTCGACTCGTAATCTGAGAGTTCGAATCCCCGTCACCGAATATGCTCCCCCCTTTCAACCGTGGGGGCATTATATGTAATGGTCAATCCCACTATTCGTTGGTAAAAGAGTATCCCAAGAGCTCTAGTATTGTGGCACTAAATTAGGGACGGCTAGCGTATATAGCCCTCGAGCAACTCTGCGCGAAATTCAAAACAAACAAATCATAAAAAGTCCCTTATGAACTGAAATGTCATATGCAACATATTAACTCTTAGAGCCTATGAGTGAAAGCAGAGGAGAATGTTATATGTAAACCACACTACACGTGCCATATTCAATGCCGACGAGGCCTTTCGCTTAATGACAAAGCTCAACAGGCTGGCTGGGTTATGATAAGCATGGTAATGGTCTAGGTCCTATGTATATATTGTCAGTTTTTACGAACAACGACTTTTATGGTGTGAACCAGATTAAGCAAGTGAATTATGATTATGATCAAATCTATTTAATAATAATAATTAATAAATAATAATTAAAACATAACATTCTTTATTTTACTTTATTTTTATTTCACTTTTAAGACTGATTATAGAACTGTAATTTTTTTCTGAATGTTTTAGAATATGTTACAGGAAGTGGTCTTCTGACAACCAGTTTATACGTTTTAAAACTTCGGTTATATCGGATTTGACAGTGTTTTACTGCTGTATATATATATTTAAATAAATGGGTATAAATTGACTTGTTTATTGTTTTGTAAAGTTATCAATTTCATTCTGTCGTATACTTTAGTTCATTGTTTTGTAAGGTTATCAATTTCATTCTGTCGCATACTTTAGTTCATTGTTTTGTAAGGTTATCAATTTCATTCTGTCGCATACTTTTGTTTGTTGTTTTGAAAGGTTATCAATTTCATTCTGTCGTATACTTTTGGTTATTGTTTTGTAAGGTTATCAATTTCATTCTGTCGTATACTTTTGTTCATTGTTTTGTAAGGTTATCAATTTCATTCTGTCGTACACTTTTGGTTATTGTTTTGGAAAGTTATCAATTTCATTCTGTCGTATACTTTTGGTTATTGTTTTGTAAGGTTATCAATTTCATTCTGTCGTATACTTTTGTTCATTGTTTTGTAAGGTTATCAATTTCATTCTGTCGTATACTTTTGGTTATTGTTTTGGAAGGTTATCAATTTCATTCTGTCGTATACTTTTGGTTATTGTTTTGGAAGGTTATCAATTTCATTCTGTCGTATACTTCACTGAACAGTCTAGAATATGTTTAAGATTTTTCTTCTTACTACATTGACGTTTTTGTTTTTTTAATAGTATTTCAAAAAATGTTCAGTAAATCTTAACTTGTCTAAACGTGCAAAGCTTTCCAATATCAATTTATATAGCTAGGTGTCTAAAACGTAAGCACCCCAGTGGCACAGCGGTATGTCTGCGGACTTACAACGCTAGAATCCGGGTTTCGATACCCGTGGTTAGCAGAGCACAGATAGTCCTTTGTGTAGCTTTGTGCTTAATTACAAACAAGCAAACTAAAACGTAAAACTATATACCTACAAACGTCTAAACGCGTAAATCTATACAAGATTAAACGTTGTAATACCGTGTCTTAAAGTATAAAGCTTCAGGACTAGTCGTTAGAGTAAGGTGTCTTAAAGCATAAAGCTTCAGGACTAGCCGTTATAGTAAGGTGTCTTAAAGTATAAAGCTTCAGGACTAGCCGATATAGTAAGGTGTCTTAAAGTATAAAGTTTCAGGACTAGCCGTTATAGTAAGGTGTCTTAAAGTATAAAGCTTCAGGACTAGCCGTTATAGTAAGGTGTCTTAAAGTATAAAGCTTCAGGACTAGCCGTTATAGTAAGGTGTCTTAAAGTATAAAGCTTCAGGACTAGCCGTTATAGTAAGGTGTCTTAAAGTATAAAGCTTCAGGACTAGCCGTTATAATAAGGTGTCTTAAAGTATAAAGCTTCAGGACTAGCCGTTATAATAAGGTGTCTTAAAGTATAAAGCTTCAGGACTAGCCGTTATAATAAGGTGTCTTAAAGTATAAAGCTTCAGGACTAGCCGTTATAGTAAGGTGTCTTAAAGTATAAAGCTTCAGGACTAGCCGTTATAATAAGGTGTCTTAAAGTATAAAGCTTCAGGACTAGCCGATATAGTAAGGTTTATTCCTTTACATTCTCTACGGGTTTTGTTAATAGTTGTTTACTTAAGTTTATTACTGTGCGTTTAGGCGTGACTATAGAGTTATAAGGCGTCTTAAGAATTGACCAGTCACGTGAATTTCCTTAGTGTGTAGTTGTATGGATGTTGATAGGGTCTGTGTTGTCTATTATATTATGATATAGATTGTTATTTTTATTCCTTACTTTGTCCTTGTTTATATGATGATATTTGATCCTGTCTTGGAGTGTAATTTTATTAAGTTTTTGAGTTATAATAGTCTTTGAAATCTTGTGGTTTTAATTTGTAATTTGACCTTAAGTACTTTTAATAACACTTTGTTGTTTACATAACAGAGGAAAGTGAGATGATGAATACTTGTTGCAGCTAATTTGCAGTTAACTCTTTCTAAACTCGTAAATTCTCAATTCGTCCGAGGCCGTACGAGACCTTGAAAGATCTTCAATATATCCAACTTCTTCATTAGCGTACTAACCCCTAGAATTACTATAAATACTCTACCAAGAGCTTGGAAATGTCAAAACATGCAACGAACGCACCCAACTGACAATGTACACAATAAAAGAACTCCCCATCTTCTGTCTCAACACAACCTACTATCAACAGTAAGAAGGCCTAGCCACGGCATCTTCTATATCACCAGTACTCAATAACCTCTGCAAAGAACATTTCGAAGTTAAAGCCCTTAAAACAGACGCTATAAGTTCAGGATTTGGCTCAAAATGTGTATACGATACATTCGTAATATGAACATAAGCTACAGACAAGATTCATGAATTGATGAACCACCTAAAGAGACAAAATCCAGCGATACAATTCACAATCGAAATAGAATAACATTAACTCCGATTTCCAGACGTGATGACCACCAAGTCACATAACTCAAATCAATGGGTTTACAGGAAACCCACAGACACAGGTAAACACTTCGACTAAAGATCAAACCAACCCAGCAGTGTAAAGAGGAGCGTCCTAGACCGCCCCTGGTTTCAATAATGACCAGTGTAAAGATGGGCGTCCTAGACCGGCCCTAGTTTCAAGAATGACCAGTGTAAAGATAGGCGTCCTAGACCGCCCCTAGTTTCAAGAATGACCAGTGTAAAGATGGGCGTCCAAGACCGCCCCTTCTTTCAAGAATGACCAGTGTAAAGATGGGCACCCTAGACCACTCCTAGTTTCAAGAATGACCAGTGTAAAGAGGGGCGTTCTAGACCGCTCCTAATTTCAAGAACGACCATTTGTAATACCGAAGATGCCAAGAAGAAGGAAAATAAACACACCATTACAACCCTTGTGGACAATGGATACCTAAAATACTTGATAAAGAAGAAAGTGAATAAGATAAACTTAAAAAAATATACAGCAAGGAAATTTCAGACCCACAACCATGTTCCCCTATGTCAAAGGTATGTAAAAAGCATAAAGTCAGAACAATGTTCAGAAGTCACAATATAATACAGTTGCAATTACTACACACCAAATCACCCAAAGAAAACACCAGTTACAGCATGTGGACTCCAATACATTGGAGAAAAAAACAAAAGTCAGAATTCGGTAGTACAATAGAAATAAGACTATAATACCCATATATTTGCAATAACCCGTGATGTCAGAGAAAACGATACCATAAAATAAACGAATTATAATAATATTGAAATGATGGAGCATGAACCACAAATTATAATATATATATATATATATATGTAAATTCTTCTTCAATCACAATAACCGATAACAAATCTAACACAGAAGTAAACAAAACTTGGAATTCCTTCTTGACAACATTTAACTGAGGAGAGGAAGCCAGATGAATGGATAGTACCTTAGCCATTCTATCAAAAAGATCCATTGAATTACTAACACAGAGTAAACAGTCCTTCTCAAGACTTTCCTGAAGACGACAACAGATTAGCAACAGTATAGTACATCAGCCATTCTATCAGAAAGATCCATTGAATTACTAACACAGAGTAAACAGTCCTTCTCAGGACTTCCCTGAAGACGACAACAGATTAGCAACAGTATAGTACATCAGCCATTCTATCAGAAAGATCCATTGAATTACTAACACAGAGTAAACAGTCCTTCTCAGGACTTCCCTGAAGACGACAACAGATTAGCAACAGTATAGTTCTTCAGCCATTCTATCAGAAAGATCCATTGAATTACTAACACAGAGTAAACAAAACTTGGAATTCCTTCTTGACAACATTTAACTGAGGAGAGGAAGCCAGATGAATGGATAGTACCTTAGCCATTCTATCAAAAAGATCCATTGAACTACTAACACAGAGTAAACAGTCCTTCTCAGGAATTCCCTGAAGACGACAACAGATTAGCAACAGTATAGTACATCAGCCATTCTATCAGAAAGATCCATTGAACTACTAACACAGAGTAAACAGTCCTTCTCAGGACTTCCCTGAAGACGACAACAGATTAGCAACAGTATAGTACATCAGCCATTCTATCAGAAAGATCCATTGAACTACTAACACAGAGTAAACAGTCCTTCTCAGGACTTCCCTGAAGACGACAACAGATTAGCAACAGTATAGTACATCAGCCATTCTATCAGAAAGATCCATTGAACTACTAACACAGAGTAAACAGTCCTTCTCAGGACTTCCCTGAAGACGACAACAGATTAGCAACAGTATAGTACATTAGCCATTCTATCAGAAAGATCCATTGAATTACTAACACAGAGTAAACATTCCTTCTCAGGACTTCCCTGAAGACGACAACAGATTAGCAACAGTAAAGTATATCAGCCATTCTATCAGAAAGATTCACTGAACAATTAACACAGAATAAACAGTCCTTCTCAGGACTTCCCTGAAGATGACAACAGATAAGCAACAGTAACGTAGGATAAAAACTAATTAGTAATTCGTATCTCGTAGTTAATAAAAATACAGTTAATTACTAACTAGACCTAGACAGGCTGTTTACTAACCATATTAACGATTGATATTTGATCACCACAGCCTAACGGTGAGTACTTGATTTTTGTTGTTGTTGTTGTTAATAGAATGACCAACTTGCTGTGATACAGTAAAGGACTAAGGTCAGGAGGTTCTGAGAAACCATGGTTACCAATTCACTTGTTTAAAGACAAATAGTTTAAATTTTGAAATTAGTTATTTCGAATTTGTTTGTTTAAATGGGGATATCAAGGGGAAATTAAAAAAATAGAACGAGTGTTGTCCCAATTTAATGTTACAGAATAAAAAGAGGACGGTTACTTACCCTACTTTTGGTTTTTTTAAAGATTATGCTGTTGTAACGCCGTGTGTTCTTTTTGAGTGACTCTCAGCTAAAATGATAAGTTTTTGTTCATAAATATTAGGGCTTTATGGGGTAGTGTGTTAAACACATATAACGATTATGCCAGTTATTTCTTGTTTGTACGTCTACATTTATATATTGTTCTTTTGTATATCCACCTTTACTGAACATACAATATAAACGGATGCTTAAATATCTCAGGATTCGAAATTCGCGTTTGTTTGTTTTGAATTTCGCTCAAAGCTACACGAGGGCTATCTGCGCTAGCCGTCCCTAATTTAGCAGTGTAAGACTAGAGGGAAGTCAGCTAGTCATCACCACCCACCGCCAACTCTTGGGCTACTCTTTTACCAACGAAAAGTGGGATTGACCGTTACGTTATAACGCCCCCACGGATGAAAGGGCGAGCATGTTTGGTGGGACAAGGATTCGAACCCGCAGATCGCGAGTCGAGCGCCCTAACCACCTGGCCATGCCGGGCCATTTGCGTTGGTCAACTGGCAAAAAGTTCGTGGATTACTGTGACTATCAGCGGCATTGTTTAACTAATGGCCAATAAGCGGCATTTTTTAACTAATGGCCAACAAGCGGCATTGTTTAACTAATGGCCAACAAGCGGCATTGTTTAACTAATGGCCAACAAGCGGCATTTTTTAACTAATGGCCAACAAGCGGCATTGTTTAACTAATGGCCAACAAGCGGCATTGACTAAAATGTCAGTTGATAATTTAGTGATAATCACGAATATTCAGGCAAATTGTAAATAATGGACAAAATTATAAAAACAAAAGTAGTTAAGTAGTGTTTACTGAGATTAACCTTTTCTACACATAGTTAAGCGTCCCAAAATGTGAACCTCCCCCCCCCCCCTCCTAAAAATTATATCAAACTCAGTGTCATCATATAATTAATGTTGACTTAAAATACAAATCAGAAATTATCCATGCAACGTTTTAGTAGTGTTATCTTATTTCGGAAGCAACATATTAATTAATGTTCAGCTTTAGAAGGCACGTGATAATTCTGCACTCACTGCCGCTTTGATCATTATGATCCACACAATCTTTGTTACTGCATATCATCCCGTGTCAGCATGCGTGTGACTAAGGGAAATTAATACAAGTTAAATTATTATACTGCCATTACTTCGGGTACCTGTAGTGTAGTGACATTACCATACCTCACGATGACTTGTAGCCAATCTTTTGATGATGTAATAACCATTGTTATTGAGTACTGCGGTGTATTATTATTTATTTGAATAAAAACAATTAGGCTAATACTGGCCACGTTTATTATTGCTATTCACGGTTAAACTTTTGATTATGTCAACAGTCAACAGCATACGTTGTAATGTTAACTAAATATCTTTATATATAAAGAATGCGTGAACGAATTTTTTCCGGATATGTGATAAAAGCTACCTGCGAATTTTTATCCGCTGTGTGCTTGGAAATCTCACTGCTTCCGGCTTTTATGGGGGTTCGAATCCCCGTCCCACCAAACATGATCGCCCTTTCAGCCGTGGGGGCGTTATAATGTGTCGGTCAATCCAACTATTCGTTGGTTAAACAGTAGCCCAAGAGTTGGTGATTACTAACTGCCTTCCCTCTAGTCTTTCACTGTTGAATTAGGGACGGCTAGCGCAGATAGCCCTCGTGTAGTTTTGCGCGAAATTCATAACAAACCAAACCGACTATTACAAATGTTAAATTGAGTATATAATCATCGTCAACACTTTTCCGGTGTTTTTAATCAACGCTGGTGTAACGTTGCATTTCCTGAAAGAACTAAAAACCAATACAGTATTACTAATGTAGCACTTGACCCACCCTGTCGTGGTTAACACAAGTGGTTAAGTAGTGTTTACTGAGATTAACATTTTCTACATTTAGTTAAGCGCCCCAAAATATGAACTTCCCCCTCCTTCCCCAAACAATTATATCAAACTTTTTGTCATTATATCTGTCTGCCATTAAGTCGTGATGCTTTCAAGCTTAGGTCTAGTTAGCTTATTTCCTTCAAATTGTGATGGGCCAGGCGTGGGGGACTATCGATCTTGAGGATACCTGTTTCGCGCCCCGTTGCCTAAAAATTCGCGCTACGCACATTAGAACTGTGGATACGTTAGGAAGAGTGACAGCGAACTTTCACTATTCCATTAGAGTAGTCAAATAATTGGCGGAGGGTGCTGTTGACGAGCTGCCTTTCTTCTAGTTTATCACTTCAAAATTAGGGACATCGACAGATAGCCCCTGTGTAGCTTTGCGCGAATACCTGGAACACATGAGCAGGTTGTGGTATTTTCAGAGCATGGGTTTAGCTAACAGCTATCTTACTTAGTTCCAGTTTTGATTCAGTTCAACTCCACTCTGGATGCGTTGTGTACATTACGAGGTCCATCTGTTGTAAAGCACGATTTAACTAAATGAAGAATTAAAGTACAATGACTCATAATACGGTAGTTGGCCTGGTGGTTAGGGCACTCGACTCGTAACCTGTGGGCCGCGGGTTCGAATCCCACTACCGAACATGCTCGCTCTTTCAGCCGTGGGGGCGTTAAAACGTGATGGTTGATCCCACTAAAGAGCAGCCCAAGAGTTTACGGTGGATTTTGTTGACTAATTGCCTTTCCTATCACTTCTAAATTATGGACGTCAAGCGCATGTATATTCCTCGCGTAGCTTTGCGCGAGATTCAACACGCAATCGAACTTAATAAAATAGTACCCAAACTGTAGTTCGCAAAATGTTATCAGAAGGTCCTCGACCCATATAAAAATATTTTCTGTAAAAAGTCCCTCACAACGGACAGAGCCATGTTTTCAGCAATATATTCCATGCAATAAAAACGACTACACAAAACCGTTTATGCTCGAGATTTTTTTTTTCAAAAAGAAATTGCAAAAAGTAGGGTTCTGGGTTCTTCGGAGCGGTTATTATTTCAAGTTTCTATTCAGCCAGAGCATCTAAGTTGTGGGGGATGGGTCCTCTAGCCAAAACGTTTGATATTCAAATACATTTGCGATGCTTTGAGCTACATTTTTGAGTAAAGCAAATACTCCATCCGATTATATTTATTAAGGTCCTTCTCAGTTTTTTTTAAGTATGCTGTTGGTTGACAAAAATTTGGTTGATATAAGAGAAGAATCGACGAACTACTTGCTGTAAATACTTTTGTGATTGGTGGAAAACGATTCGCGAACTTTGAAACTAATATGTAAAGGATTTTGGGATTGTAAAAATAACCGCAATACTATCAGGACAGGCGTGTAAAAGACTCGTATTTGGGTGTGTTTCTGTTTTACAAATTGGAAATACTTTGAAGAAAAAAAACACAAAAAAACAATCTGATATTTAGCGTCTGACACCTGCCGATTACCACGTACCAGAAGTCGTGAGCAAATGTTAAAGCTTTGCTTATGGAAAATAAGATTCAAATCAACAGCATACGACAACTATGGCTATACATTTGTCCAGCGGTCTTATCTCTTTAATTTGTGATTTGGCAAATCGTGACAGTGTGTATATACCTGTTACACAAACACACCCGTAGCAATATCGACGCTGCTGGGTGGAGGTTAGTGGTGAAAAAAAAAGGTCATTTACTTAGCACTTTGTCTTTTTTTTATGCTCAACATAATTTAAACCTTCTTTCTTGGCGTTCCGCTCTATGGACGTTTTTTTGTTGTTGTTTTTTGTAATAAAAGTGTTGCTATTTTTAATTAAACATAGCAGCAAACACGTGGATAAAACGTTCCGCTTGATGATGATCTATTAGGATTGCAACAACCTGGCATTTTTCCAGGGTGTTGTTGTGTTCTGTTTAGGAGGAAGGGTGGGGTTAGTCAGCTTCTATGGCATATACAGGTAAAAGTGTACATTACTGACGTTGAGAACAAGTCTTCTTTTTTTTTCTTTTCTTTTATCGTACGAACTAGTAATGACTCAACAAAAAATATTGTGTTGACGTTTGAGAGAGCTGAATCATTTTGTTGTTGTGACTGTGTTGTAATACCGGTAATTAGCTTGTGTAAAAACACCATTTCGACATTCCACAATGAGAGTTATAACATTTGTGATAAAAATCGCGTAAACTGCAAATTTCCCTCCTACGTTCCTCGTAACTTACTCATTTCGGGAGCCCGGCATGGCCAGGTGGATAAGGCGCTCGACTCACAATCTGAGGGTCGCGGGTTCGAATCCGCATCCCACCAAACATGCTCGCCCTTTCAGCCGTGGGGGCGTTATAATGTGACGGTCAATCCCACTATTCGTTGGTAAAAGAGTAGCCGAAGAGTTGACGGTGGGTGGGGATGACCCTCTAGTCTTACACTGCTAAATTAGGGACGGCTAGTGCATATAGCCCTCGTGTAGCTTTGCGCGAAATTCAAAACAAACAAACAAACGAATGAAGGCGAAGCATTAGAAACCAATAGACTTAAAATTTGGGATAAAAAAGTCTCGTTAACTATATATTTTTATCACATTCCCCTTAATTTGTCCATTTCAGATTCAAAATCACAGGCGAGGAAAAAAAAACATTTCAGATCTACCCTTTGTTACTTATAAGACACTGCCCAAGAGGTCTTTGTTTAATACCAGAACTTGTCAGTTGGGCTGGACGATGAGAGACAAAAGATGTTTTTCTCTCTGTCATTTCGTCCTAGCCCCTAGGGTTGGCCGGCCAGCAGAGGGTTACGCCCTATGCTATGACATGAGGTAAAACTTCACAGCATAGAGACTGTGCTGGATGTGGATGAGCAGGTGTAAATGTTACAGTACTAAAAAGGATTTCAAAATGTATGAAATGATGCTTGTTAAGTGTTTAAAACTTTATATTTAATCAGTGATGAAGGTAGGTAAGATGTAAGAAAACGATCTTCTGGTGGGATGAGTACACAGAGGCAGTTTTGTTATAGGGGGAGCAACATGTCCAAGATCACCACCCAGAAGAGACATCTCATACATGTTAAATAGATGTTCAGCTGGAGGAAGCATCTTTCGAGAAGAATGAAATGGAGAGTTTGGCAAGTCAGCAAGGATGACATTGTGACACTGGAAGCAGCGTGTGATATAATTGACACGAAGTTTCTGAAGATGAGGTACAATATTCGGAAATCCATGAATTGGACTGGATAACTTAATTTTGACGGACAGATGGAAGATATGGCGTTCTACCACCTTAAGGTTTTTCGTAAAACGAAGAGGAGGTGTGACCATAGGTAATGCAAGGACGAATGAAAAATAAAAGAATAGAGAAGAGGTGGATTTAAACCCTCCAGTCAGACATCGCAGAAGGTTGAGTCGTTTTGTGACTTTAAAGTTGACTGTTGCGAGGTGAGCCTTCCATGTCGAATGCTTATCGAAGGTGACACCCAGATATTTAAATGTTAGATAGTTGTATGGACACATGATATATTTGAATATTAAAGAGATCAAGATTTTGACAAAATCGATATTTCTTTTCGCTTGGACCAACAGAATAGCTTTGGTTTTACGTGTATTGAGGGTCAGCTAGCAATGTCTATAATATATATTGGCTGCTGTTTATATAGCCCTGTTTAAGATGACCATGGCCAAGCAGGTAGCTACTATAGCAGTGTCATCACTGTGCCGGAAAAACCTGAACAGGTTATGGAGGTTTGACATTATTTTAGACATACAGG
>NW_013666128.1:67410-68319 GCF_000517525.1 Limulus polyphemus
ATGCCTAGCTTATGGTGTTAAATATGTATTGCGAAACTCCCGCCTGTTCTCCAAAGTTGTAGAAGGTTGTAGAAGAATCAAAAGTATATGTGTGTACGTAAACGCTTTAACTAGTATTGTTACGTATTCTGAATTTTCTAGAAAACGTTTCCACGCCTATAAATATAACCAATTCAACGCGCCAAAAGAGAGTGTCTGTTAGTAGTTCTCTATAATCAGTGTGCTATAAACTTCGAAAGTTATAACTGTGATTGTTATAACGCTTATCAATCGGAAAACTTCAGATATTTGACCAGGAATCTTTACAAAGTTCGAACGTTACATACAACTCACTTAAGTGGATTCACATCGGACATCAGTACTTTTACGAAAACATTATATAAATTCATTGTGGAGAGCTCAGCGTATGTGGCTGGTAACTAACGGTAAATAACCTAACATCACCAGTGGAAACCCAATCTGTAATAGCCGTATGATAAGCGAGAACTACGGGGCTAGCTAGCTCTCTTTTTTGTTAAACGAATCGTACCTAATAACTAACTCGTAATCAACTCGCTCATCGTAAACCCTCGATAAAATATCAAAGAATTTCCAGTCTAGAAAGAAGGCTTTATATCGTTTGTAAGTTTGTGAAACTTTTGTTTATAAATCATTGTTTGTAATAACTATTTGTAATAATTGTATTGTTGTGTATATATATTAAAACGTATTTGTGTTAAAAAAGAAAACTGTGTGTGTCAATCTTGTTGGCAAATATTACAAATTGACTATATATATATTGGCATTTATTTAAATACTAAATCCAAAGTACAATTTCATTACTAAATTTAAATTATTAGTTAACTCGGCTTCGGACTATTCGAAATTCTAATACGTAACAGTTCGTAAGTGTCAACGATGGTTCAGCAA
>NW_013666128.1:68369-72523 GCF_000517525.1 Limulus polyphemus
GAATCATTTTTTTGACAGAATTGTCGCCGGTGATGAAAAATGGATTCTGTATGTGAATATTAAAAGCCAAAAACAATGGCTCAGTCTTAGACAAAAACCACTTCCGACCCCTAAACTTGGACTCCATCCACAGAAAGTGATGCTTTGCATTTGGTGGGACATCAAAGAAGCAATTAATTTCGAACTCCTCGGTCCACATCGAACTGTCAATGCAGAGATCTATAGTCAGCAACTGGGACGTTTAAAGCAAGCCCTTCATCAGAAACGCCCTTCATTGGTCAATCGGAAAGGTGTTCTTCTTCTCCACGACAATGCACGTCCACATGTGGCACGTTTGAAGCAACACAAGATTATGTAGTTGGGTTTGGAAGTTCTTCCCCACCCACGATATTCTACAGATATGGCACCATCAGGTTATCATCTTTTTTCGTTAGGTGCAACATCATCTTAATGGGAAAACGTATGCAGATGTGGAAGGTGCTAAAGAGGACATCGACATGTTTTTTTGCTTCAAAGCCAAGTGATTTCTTTAATCAAGGCATTAACAACCTAACTGTAAGATGGAAAAGCATCATCGATAAGAATGGAGACTATTTCATTTAATAAATGTTTTGTTTTGATATATAAGTTGTTCGGTTTTTTTCATTTTAAAAAAAGCGGCATTAATTTCTTGACGACCTAATAGATGACTGCCTGACGATCCATAAGGAATGAACTGATATCTCGATCACAAGTAAGTGATATAGACGTATAATGCAAATTGGAGATCAAATTACGATGCCAGACCGAATCAAACGCCCTTTAAAAAACCGCAGTATATCATACACGTTGGTGGTTTTATTTTTATTAAAATAATTCGTAGTAGTGTGTGAGAGGCAGAGAAGTTGATCCTTCATTAAAGAGTAGGGGACGAAATCCAGCCTGTGTAATTATCAGTAGGCTACGGTCTGTGAGAGGCCGGAGTTGACATTTTATAAGTATAAAGTTTTACTAAACACACTTGTGAGACAGTTGGGACGGTAGGAGTTTGAACTTGAAATAAACTTCTAGAGATTCACTAAAAATTAGGATAACCAAGAGCTTCCAAGATGGTGGGTTTAAAACCAAGTGTGAAGAGCTGTAAAAAGCATTGCCAGAAGCTGAAAGGTCTTTCTGAGAAAAAGGCGGAGGTGTGTATAAGTATAAATCCATTCGGACCTAATGCAGTATGTCGGTTATTCTGTAAAGCTATATGGATGTCAGTCACACTTGTTGAAGCATATAACTGTTCTTTAGGGCGTGGTTAAAATTGGGGGTAAGATCAAATAGGGAAATACCGGATACAGAAAATTCTATGAAACGCTATAAATAGCGCTTTCAGGTGTATTTTGTGTCTCATCGTCCAGCCCAACTGACGATTTCTGGTATTGAACAAAAGATAGATCTGGAGTGCTGCTTTCACGCAATCTAATTTTGAATCCGAAACGGACAAATTAAGAGGAATGTGGAAAAAAGAACATTTCCAGCCTTCGTGATTTTTATAACATTTCAGGCCTTTCGATTTCTAATGCTTCGCCAGCTTTTAGCGTTTAAACAATAACTTTCAACTGTCTGAAGTGTTGGTTATTCAATAATCACTACTCATTACTAATATTTTTTAAGCACCCACTTCTTTGTGTCCTTAGATAATATTCTCTAAAGTTTTTTTTTTTTACTGTTGTAATATTCTAATGTTTTTTTTTTATACTTATTACTACGTTTTATTCCAAGTTACGGCTTTTACGGTAAAGAAGATTATCACTACTCCATTGTTTCACTGTATTGTAATATTTTAATATTTCCCAGTTAGTACGCCATTGTTTCACACAATAATACTAACACTATTACAATAATACTATTACGTTAATATTACTGTAATAGTGTTCACCTAGTTACTATACTATTGTTTCATTACGTTACAGTATTTTAAAGTTTTCTAGCAACTACTACATTGTTATATTGTTGCAATATTCTAAGCGTTTTCACTTTAATATGCCCCCAGTAGCACAGCGGCATGTCTGCGGACTTACAACGCTAGAATCCGGGTTTTGATACCCGTGTTGGGCAGAGCACAGATAGCCCAATGTGTAGCTTTGTACTTAACTTCAAAAAAAAAAAACACGTTTTATATCCCGGTTTTGTTTACACGATGCCATTTTGTTTGTGTGTATGTTTCATTAATTTATTCTTTATTTTACAATGTTTTTTTAGCTATAACCTTTAGCTTTGGCTGAAAGATCAAACATTTACGTTATTATTAGAATTTGAATATAACAGCATTTCCGTATCTCATTAACTGTTTAAAAGTTTAAAAAAATTGCGGACGGTGAATATATTGTTACGTCTCCGTTCGTTCGTTAATTAATTTTCCGTAAATTCGTTCCAACGAAACTTTAGCGACACAAGTCCTTTCTTAAATAAAACTTGATTATTCTTTCCGAATACAACTTTACCGATACACTTAATTTCAACAGTCGCTCTATAACAACGCTATAATTCTCAAAGAACGTCTCACGTGCTCGTGCTCGACAATACTCAGTTCAATTACACATTGTTCCGTCACGTTGTGACCGTCTTATATACATATCTGGCCACCCTCAATCTAGTAATCTCCCGACAATTCACGAAGGAACAGGATATTTCTAGAAGGAGATGGCATGATACAAATCACGTGACCTCGCTGACGCAACAGTATGTAACAATGAATAATTGGGAAGACAGGCATATCTTTGTCAGTTACTTTAAAACTTACTCGCAAAGAAAAAACCCGATAGTCAATCAGCTGACGTGAATTTCCAGGAATCATCGCGTTTTAGATTTCATACCCTTTAATATATGATCAACTACCTTTTAGATCTATATTCGTGTTAATAAAGACGTTTTTTTTAAATATAAAATGGAAAAAAAAAACCTTCAAAGCGCTGATTTTACTTGCTATTTTGAACTTGGGGAATCCCTTTGGAAGAAAAGCGAGCATGAAGCAGAAAAGACTCGTAAAAAAATTACCGATTGATTATCATAGTGTGTTTTTTCCCATAAATGTTATGCTTGAAGCAAGGTTGTTCTTTTTTCTTAATAATTTTGAGCATTGTTTATAACCAGTTTGAGTAATCGTAATTATACCTGGATTATCAACTGGAAAAAAAAGCCAATAGTCCTTGATGATCACTGGTTCAACACTAGTCCGCTTTCCGCTGCTATTTTTGATTGACCTAATACTTCATACCGTTTTGCAGAAGTCCATTAATTTAATATGATTTGTTGTCATTTTGATTCTCGTCATTCGTGGGCGTCCGCAGACATTTTTTCCAGGGAGGGACAAAGTTTTCCGTGAGGGGAGGGGGCAAAGTAGTGTGAAATTGTAAATCGAATTAACAATGCATACAGATATGCTGAATGAATAAAGAAAGAATTTGTTTCTCATTTTCCAGGGGGGCAATGCCCCTCTTGCCCGCTGCGAACGCCCATGTATGTAAATCAGCAATCACGTGACAAGTACAACCGATACAAAATCACGATGGAATGGCATGCATTAGATCCACAGTTTTATATTATTCACTGTTTCGTAGATAGTGTGGTGCCACCGAAAATTAATCGCTTATAGATGTGTATCACCCTTTACCACGCAAAATATTCCTTCACTCAAAATAGACTTTCAACAAGTCGTACCACATCCGTTGTAAGTAAAGTGTGGCGTCTTGTAACAGATGTGAAACGACGAACACAAATATATGACAGTGTTGTTAATATCTATATATATCACCCCCACATGACTGTGTTTAACTAGTATATTCATATTCTATATCACAGTGTTGTTAATATCTATATATATCACCCCCACATGACTGTGTTTAACTAGTATGTTCATATTCTACATCACAGTGTTGTTAATATCTATATATATCACCCCCACATGACTGTGTTTAACTAGTATATTCATATTCTATATCACAGTGTTGGTAATATCTATATATATCACCCCCACATGACTGTGTTTAACTAGTGTATTCATATTCTATATCACAGTGTTGTTAATATCTATATATATCACCCCCACATGACTGTGTTTAACTAGTGTATTCATATTCTATATCACAGTGTTGTTAATATCTATATATATCACCCCCACATGACTG
>NW_013666128.1:73196-82967 GCF_000517525.1 Limulus polyphemus
TGCTGAACTGGTTGAATGTGTATCTGTTGGGTTGGTTAAGTAATTTGCTGAACTGGTTGAATGTGTATCTGTTGGGTTGGTTAAGTAATTTGCTGAACTGGTTGAATGTGTATCTGTTGGGTTGGTTAAGTAATTTGCTGAACTGGTTGAATGTGTATCTGTTGGGTTGATTATGTACATAGGTAAAGAAGTTGAAAAACCTTGATTTCCTTCTTCTATTTTTTCTTTCATAATTGAGCTTGATTGATAATGTCGGTAATGTGGCGTTTTGGGAAGTTATAGTGGGTTAAGATTATAATTTAATTCTGATAAAAGTTAGTTCTTTCTCAGATTAGCCTGGCTGTTTGTAGTGAACCCAAAACAAACTCTGAATCGGTTCGTTTGTTTTGAATTGCGCGCAAAGCTACACGAGGGCTATCTGCGCTAGCCATCCTTAATTTAGCAATGAAAGACTAGAGGGAAAGCAGCTAGTCATCACCACCCACCGCCAACTCTTGGGCTACTCTTTAACCAACGAATAGTGGGATTGACCGTCAAATTATAACACCCCCACGGCTGAAGAGGCGAGCATGCTCAGAATCGAATTGCCTTGGTTCGTTGAAAATATCTTTGTCAGATTTGCTTTCACTTTTGTTTGTCGTTTACAGCCATACAATACAGAGAGCCGGACCTGTTTAAAGTGTTTGTGTTATTTTATTTTATTTTACTTTAAACCTTTGTCTTATGAACTGTTATATAAAGCAACATTCTGTGTGTTAGGTCTTATCATTTTCTGTGGAGTTGGACTAAACACACATTTTGTATTATAATCTTGAAAAATGTTGTTGTTGTAACCTACCTTTTGGTTCTAAGTATACCTCAGAATGCCACAGTATATCAACAGTGATATATGTTCGTCACGTGTTTAAAATTGGAAAGTATAGGAACAAGTTACTAAATTATAGCACTGTTAAGCTATGAAACGTGATTCTATATCGTTCAGTAACCAGGAAAATTTTGGCACAGTGTTTATATACCTGGCATGCATATATATTTAATTATTGAAAGCCAAGTTAGTTACGTTTTTGAAGTAATATACGTACTGCAGCATAAGTAATAAAATTTAGTATGCATGCCAAGTCTGGTTGCACTGTAGGTTGGGGCTAGCGGCTATATGTTCATGCAGCGTTACCATAACGACCATAATAAATGTGCCATATAAGTTCTTTGCTGTTTGTGTAATAAAATCAATACAGGCCGGCGTCTTAAGTCATTTACATGCTTTCCTAAGGATTCTTCAGTCTGTTTGCAACCGTACATGCAAGAATGTCGTATAAGTTTTATACGTTTATTTACACAGTCAGGTACAAAAAAAGAGAGAAATACCTACGAATAATATAATCATAATACAAAGTAGAATATCAAAGTAGAAATATGTAGACGCTCACACTGTGCTACTGTTAGGTTTTTAAAGAATGCACGTGTGGATTATTAAGATACTTTGTTAAGAGTTTAGAAATGACCATTTTGAACCTTAGCTTTGATGACGTTTACCTGCACCTAGTATAACATCCAAATAATGTGTTGTTGTTTTTTGTCTGTTAAACTATGTAATAAAACGCACGCGTACACGTAAGGTCCACGTAAAGACTGAACATTCTCTTTCAAAAATATTTGACTGTCAGAGCATAGTTTAACTATGTATGTATATATGTATAAAATATGACGAAATATCTGACGATAAAGCTTACCTGTTTCTGAAAAATCTCTTGTGGTGTAAACGTTTAGAACCAGTCTGTCTTGTATGTCAGAATACATGTTTTCCTACGGTATATAATCAAACAGGAAGGAGTATCTTTCTGGTGTTGTCATGATAAATAGAGGAAAGTCAGCAAACACGGAGGATCCAATACAGTTGTATTACCGGATGTTACAATAAAAGCTGGCAGTGTTACTGCAGGAAATCTGAGTAGTTGGGACAACACAACTGTTTGGATTACACTACTGTTGTTTACTGTACATGCATATTGTAATGTTTCGGCTTGTTATTGCTCAGATTTTTGTGAAAATTTAACGTTAGGCTTAGCATACTCCTATACCTAATTGCCTTCCTTAATATATATATCATTAAATTTCTATTACACACCTAGACTTGTCACTATCGTGAATTTTAAATAACGCATATAACGTTTGGAGACTGCATACAGTTGGAGAGAAAACGTAGTTATTTTGTGCTTGAGTTGGCCTAAATGTTTAAACTCCTAAAATTCACCAAGATTTTTCACAAAATTATAAATTATTATAATAAAATATTTTTATCATGAGTTCCAGACATCACGTCATAGATACATCACTTACTGTGAAAGCTGGTGGGAGGTTTACTGTTCGGTTTGAGGCTAGAAAGTTTGAATTTTTGTTTGTTTGTAGTTAAAGCTACATAATAGGCTATCTGTGCTCTGCCCACCACAGGTATCGAAACCCGGTTTCTAGCGTTGTAAGTCTGCAGACATTATAGGAAATTTTATGCAGAATACGAAAATGATAGTTTAAGTTGTGAAAGCTTTTGCACAAGTCCGACATATAATGCTCGAATAAAGCAGGGTGAAGTTAAAATATGGAAAGTAGGGGGCGATAATAAAAGTATGTACAAAACGTAGGTTAGGGAGAAGTTATGCAGAGAATAAACTGAACACGTACAGTATAGTGTTTTCGGGTGCACTGATTTCCCGTAGAGTATTAGGGTAGAATCCACAGAATTACTGAAGGTTCGACAGAAAAAATGACTGTATTTGCGGCATTTTTACATGAAATTTGAGCGTTCTCAAAGAAGAAGTAAATCTCATTGTGAATCTTTGGAAAATAATCCTTTCCAGACTGAGAAAACAGAAGATTATTTACACGGTACAATAATGCTATTCCTTCCTGGGAGCGCGTGCGCTATCTACGTCATTGTTGGTCATGTCCTCAAAACATAAGGGACATTGTATTTTCAATGTATCACCTGGCCTACCAGTGGAGAAGATCACTGGCCACTTTCATAAAGAATGTTCTTCTTTACAGAAATCTTTCCCAAGAGACGTCATAAATGATATCCTAGGTGAATGACCCAGTTTAATAGGTAACTAGAGCCAAAGGAATTTAGCTACTTTCGTGACCAAAGTTCTATCGTTAAAACCATGTACACTTCTAGAAAACACGTAATATGTCTGCATACTACAACAGCAAAGGAAAAACAAGCATTTTGTGTGTGTGTGTGTATATATATATATATATATATATATCTTGGAAATAGTGAGAAAAAAGGTACAAAAAAGCAACCTATGGAAATGCCTTCATTATTTACAATTAACTACATAAATGTAAAGTCACATGCTGATACTTTACACTGTGAATGGTTCTAATCCAACCAATCGGAACGTGCCACATCAAAATAAAGCCTATAAAAGTAGAGACTATGTCGGATAAAAGTATTATTACAGTCATTGCTTCCAGTACAAAAGTACCGCAATGTACAGTTTATAGTATATATATATTGCAAAGTTCTTTATGATGTACAGTGTAATATAAAACTTGCCAAGCTCTTTACGATGAACAGTGTAGTATAAATCTTGCCAAGTTCTTTACCATGTGCAGTGTAGTATAGATCTTGCCAAGTTCTTTACGATGTACAGAGTAGTATAGATCTTGTGAACGACCTTAACATACTTGTAGGTGTGTGGGAATGTTATCATGGAAAAGATATGATGCCCATCAGTAAGAAATAGTGAAAATACTCAAAAACCAGTGCGTAGAAAAGGTAACCAAACAGTTGATCTCGGTATTCTACTATAAACGGTGGAATGAGCTAAGCTGGAGACGTATGTATTCTTTACAGATAAATGACAGTTTGTTCATTGTTAAAGAGGAGAATGGTATCGTAATCAGTGCATAATATATTCAGTGAAGCAAGGTGGAGTATAATTACAAGTTTGGAACTGTATCTCAGCCATTGAGGTGGGTGGTCTATGTAAAACTGATGGCACCTTGACTGCTAACAATTACAGGAAGATTCTGATCTATCATGCCATTCCCTCAGGAACACTGGGTGTAAATTCATCTTCTAGTAAGATAAAGATCCCAAGCAAACAACAAATGTATTAAAGCTATATCATAATGTTCAAGAAGCCGATGGAACACCCACAAAGTCCCATATGAACATCCTCGACGCTGTATGGGCTTATATAAAACTGAAAACATCAAAAGGCGACTATACAATTTGGCTGAATTACGGAAAGTTTAGTCAGAATACTTGGGAAAATATTTCACAATCGTACATGAATAAACTGTATGGCAGAATGAAAGCAAGTGTAGTGCTCTGATTAAAGCCAAAGACTCAAATACTAGTGCATTACACATATTCGCTTTTGTTTTATATTTTCTGTGATAAAGTTTTGTACCATTAATAAATTCACTATGTTGTTGCCATTACTCGTTTTTTTTTTGCGATAAATATTGAGTTATCTATATGTATCGCTTGTGTACTTCTGTAAATATTTCCATTATTGTACATTTAACCGCCGTAGACTTAAAAGTATTTCATTAGATGTAACAAATATATCTGTTTGTACACGACATATTTGAGCATTGTTGCAACCTTGTTTACATCAATGAGATGTGCTTGAAGGAATTGTAACGAATTAATACGATACGCACAGCATTGTGCAAACAGTACTTGTAGATTTACTGTACATGTAGAAGTACGCTTTGTCGTAGACAGTACTTGTACGTGAGGTTATCAAATATTACCCCTACCTCTCGTTTGTTATCTAGTTTTCAAAAAGGCGCTTAAACCGTTAGTAATAGCCTTGATAAAAGTTCATTCCTGTTGATTTTCGTAAGATTCTATGGGTTTTACTAGATTAAAAATGTCTCTATTCTGACTCAAACATGATTAGATTTAAAAATATTTTTGAAAAACTGTTGTACTGGTATTCTATGTATGTCTGACTGGCTGCCCTTACTTACACGTGAGTATCTTACAGAAAAGGTACTGGTATTCTATGTATGTCTGACTGGCTGCCCTTACTTACACGTGAGTATCTTACAGAAAAGGTACTGGTATTCTATGTATGTCTGACTGGCTGCCCTTACTTACACGTGAGTATCTTACAGAAAAGGTACTGGTATTCTATGTATGTCTGACTGGCTGCCCTTACTTACACGTGAGTATCTTACAGAAAAGGTTTAATATATAATATCAAAAGAGATCACTAAAAATGGAGCACCTCCGTTATTGGGGTAATTTCAAATATTATAAAGTATTTCAAATTCTGTTAGAATTTTATTATTTTGCTGTTCATAGTCCTGAAGATAAAAGAATGCTAAAGAAACGTGTGGACACGATTCGATTCAAACTGGCTTAAAGAGCATGTAAAGTTTTAATGTGTTGTATCGGAAGGAATGTTCAGTATCTTATCGTACCGATATCCTTGTTCCTAGCAAGACTCTTTGACATACTTACAAACTTCTCAACTTTACAGACCTAATATAAGATACAATGATCGCAGCCCCACCTAACGCAGCAGATAGTTATATTCATCATTTTAGTAATTTCATTTATGATAGGAGAAAATCTAATATTTCGCGTCAAAGCTGTTTTAGATTTGTTTTTAATTACTGATAATAACACATTTAATGTATTTTCAATGCCTTTACGTATTTGTTTTAAGATATTATGCAAAATGAACTATTGTTACGCATCTCATCTGAAGTAAGCCGACTCTGTAGACAAGAACTAAATAAACAAACCGACTAAAATACATAATAGTATAAATCAATAAACAGAAAGCTAAAATCTGTAATGGTAAGAATGCATTGATTCATCAGTTGGGTACTTTCGACCGTAATTCCAATAATATCATATTATGTTCTACCATCTTAGGAGGTGTGTGTTATCCTTAATCCATATAATAAGGGAATAATTCAGAACAATCTTCATAAGTATCAAATTTAACAATAGTCAACATTGAATAAATAAAGTTGTTTAAACATTTGTTTAACAACGAGTAAAAGCTTGGAATGGTCTAGTTCTTCAGATACCTGTAGAATGATAGGTTTCTTGTTTGTGAGTGTAAAACATTTAAATACACCAGTTCGATTTTCGATACCTCACTACTATTAAGGCTTGGTTTGGTCCGATATTTCATTGGTAGTAGTGTCCAGGGCAGTAGCGTGCCGAGGGGGGGGGGGCGAAAAGTGCCGGGACCCCGGGCATCCAATGCAAAGAGTCGAATCGAATAGTAGAACCCTTTCCGCCCTTCCCCAAGGACTTAGGTACAAGGCCCCGGGCATCATAGAACCTCTTCACGCCACTGGTCCAGGGTCACAAACTAGTCTGCCTCTCAGACACACACCCCAGTGAAAGAATAGACCATTACAAACATAGCTTACGAAAGGTTTGTTCCTAACTTTTACTATGAAAACAGACAAATAATGTTTTTTTTTTTAAATTGCCGTAACCAGATGTTACCTCTAAGTAGACACAAACATTCTCTCAATCTAACGTATTTTTATTAAACCAATCCTCTTAAACTTTTCTGGAGCAAATTACACTTAGTTTTTTCTTACTTTTATCTCACCAGTTCTCTTCAATCTATCTTACCTCAGGTTATCTTAAACCATTTTCGCTGATCTACTTTATTTCCTTCTTAATCGTCCATTTAATATACCTTATTTTCATCTTACTTTAGCTTATCTTAAATTGATCCACTTTTCATCTATCTTAATCGTCCATTTAATATACCTTGCTTTCATCTTACTTTAGCTTATCTTAAATTGATCCACTTTTCATCTATCTTAATCGTCCATTTAATATACCTTGCTTTCATCTTACTTTAGCTTATCTTAAATTGATCCACTTTTCATCTATCTTAATCGTCCGTTTAATATACTTTGCTTTCATCTTACTTTAGCTTATCTTAAATTGATCCACTTTTCATCTATCTTAATCGTCCATATAATATACCTTGCTTTCATCTTACTTTAGCTTATCTTAAATTGATCCACTTTTCATCTATCTTAATCGTCCGTTTAATATACCTTATTTTTATCTTACTTTAGTTTATTTTAAATTGATCCACTTTTCATCTATCTTAATCGTCCGTTTAATATACTTTGCTTTCATCTTACTTTAGCTTATCTTAAATTGATCCACTTTTCATCTATCTTAATCGTCCATATAATATACCTTGCTTTCATCTTACTTTAGTTTATTTTAAATTGATCCACTTTTCGTCCATTTAATATACTTTATTTTCATCTTACTTTAGCTTATCTTAAATTGATCCACTTTTCATCCATCTTAATCGTCCGTTTAATATACCTTATTTTTATCTTACTTTAGTTTATCTTAAATTGATCCACTTTTCGTCCATTTAATACACCTTATTTTCATCTTACTTTAGCTTATCTTAAATTGATCCACTTTTCATCCATCTTAATCGTCCGTTTAATATACCTTATTTTTATCTTACTTTAGTTTATCTTAAATTGATCCACTTTTCATCCATCTTAATCGTCCGTTTAATATACTTTATTTTTATCTTACTTTAGTTTATCTTAAATTGATCCACTTTTCATCCATCTTAATCGTCCGTTTAATATACCTTATTTTCATCCATCTTAATCGCTCCCATTAATATACCTTTCCAATTTAACCCAATCTGTCTTACTTAACCCATTTCTTCTCAGTCTATCGAACTTCACCTTATTTTAAACCCGTTCGCTGATCTAATTCCTTACTTTCTCATCTAATCTACCTAATGTTCACTTTAACCCAGTCCTTCTCTTTTATTCTCCCAATATTAATATAATGTTCCATCTTCATTACCTTGTACTTGACCTAATCCCATCCAATTTCCTTTTTCTTCGTAAGTTTCTTTATAATGATTATAAAAATGAAGTCAAAAGTATCTTTCTTTATATCATGAAATTAACAAACAATTAATGGAATAACAAGTTTTCCCACTCATACATTTTGAAACTAATTTAGTTTTCCGATTAGTTAAAAAAATTTAAACTTCGTATCTTATCGCTTAGCTCACTTTCGTAACACAAAATACGATTTCATTTCCTTCTTAACATCCTATACGCTGTCCTTTTTTCAAACGTGACAGGACAACTAACTAGTTGTGGTTTTAAATGCCGAAAGCCAGCGAAGCAGTAAAATCGGTGTGTAATACTAGCGATAAAAATTAGTTTAGTTTAGTGTACTCTGTTCTTCATTTAATTTCCTGTTTCTCGAGCTAAGCCCATAGTCCTAGGCCACGAGCAGGGTGAAGGAGGATTGCTTAATCTTCGAGCACCCTTGATTAGTAATTATTTCCGAAGAAATAATTATTTTTAAATCAAAATAACTGCCAGAAACGAACGAAATATGACCCCTTCCCCCACCACAGATATGCCAGGATGAGAGGTCAATCGTAAATGCTAGGAAATAAAGTCAGTTGTATGTAATATACACAAGTTTCAGTGAAACGTATTTCATATGTAGTTGACCTTACTTTCTAACATTTGACCTCATCTTCCATAATATACTTGACAAATAACTGACCTTACCTTCTAACATGTACTTCACAAACAGATGACCTCATCTCTCGTAATGTACTTGAAAATAACTGACCTTCCCCAATGAAATGTACTTCACGTACAATTGATTTGACCTACTGACACGTACTTCGCATTTCCAACTGACCTCGGCCATGAGTGACTGGTTTGTAGGCTTTCTCAAGACTCAAACATTTTTTTTTTCATTGTTTCTTGTGAACTATACAATTAATTAAGTAATTCATATTTTGTTGTACTATTATATAGAAATTCTTCAATACAAAAAAAAAACAACGTATAATACGTGCGTTGATCGTATTAATCATAAGCAGAGCACACACACACACACACACTGTTTAATTAAAGAACAGTGCTAATATTTATTAGTTTTTACCTGGTGTTGTTACTCCTTCCGTTCCTTTTTATCTTACTGAAGTTATTTAAACTAACGCTTTGTTACTGGGCGATCAACAACAAACTAAAATAAACTTCGGTTTTCAGTACAGTTTGACGAACTAAAACGTCTCTTAAATGGTTTGACTTAGTAGGCTGGAATTGGTATTTAATCTTCTGTGTAAACTACCTATGGATTCTATGGTGCTATAAGGGATATTTAATAATAATAATATTAACCTTTAAAACAGTTAATCTCTTGTGTTTCGGTACATATACACATGTGTATATATAAAACAAACGTTACAATAGATCTAAAATTCTTTATATGTGTGTATGTACACACACGCACTCACTCACGCAATTGTACGTAATATTATTCATTACAATTTTGTACCGATTTGTTTACACGTTTGTAATGTTTTACTGCAGTGTTTCCCAAACTTTTTTCATCCACGCCCCTCCCTTTAATAAATATGGTTTCTTGCGCCTCCACCCCTCCGTTCTTAAATGAATGAGTTAAGTGACGAGATATAATACACGGATACAAGTTAAAATACTGTTATGACAGCGGAAGTCACGTGACTTTGGTAACACGTAATGAGTATCTAGAAGGTTCGTGAAGGTTCGAGTGTTTGCCAGACTTGCTGTATTCTAATATATAAGCCCAACAATCAAAGCGGGGGGTGGGGGATTAATCGGAACTGGAGTAGCAGATAGAGAGATTGAAGATATAGACACAGTTAATCGAGTGAAGTGAGCGGTAGTAACCATAAGTAAAGTGCATGAGTCGTTGTGAATTATAGCGTGTGTTTA
>NW_013666128.1:82981-86552 GCF_000517525.1 Limulus polyphemus
GTGAAAGTGACTGTGGAAATTATGTCTATTGCAAAGTTGTATTGAGAAAGAATAAACTAGTTTTATTTAATAAAGGACTTGTATCGTAAAGTTTCACATATCAATACTATATGTGTTGTAGTAATTACTTATTATTTTCATTAATGAAAAATATATTACAACTTAATTTTGCATTATTGCACTGCTGACTATACCCTAATTGCTCGTGCCTTCCCCCCTCTAAAAAAATCAATTGTGCCCCTTAGGGGGCGCCTCACACTTTGAGAACACTGTTGTAGTGCTATCCAATTACGTTGTTTGTTGTAGTAAATTCGGGGTTAGGTTTTGGCAGTGGACAGAGCGTGTATAGTCAATTGTATGGCTGTGCATTAAAACAACAACAACAAAAAAAAACATCACAGACTAAAGCTATTCCACCTATTAGAAGCATACAATTGACCTGTACGAAATGCTGGCTTCCAAAATTATTTTGCGGTATAACACGTTTCTTTTAATAAATGTTGGAGTAGAAAGAAAATTAAATGTGTTGACATATGGTACTTTATAACTATTGTTTTGACGTACTAAATTATCATCATTAAGTTAGTTTAAAAAAAAAAAGCGTTGTTATTCACACGGAAACTTAGCAAGTAATTATTTATGCCATTTGCCATATCCGATAGATGAAGTGTGTTTATGTTATAATAATGGTAGATAACAAGTTCAACCGTTAGGGGTGTATAACGCCTTAGCCGGCGAGGCATTATATTTAAGTGGTAGCATGAATGATGTGATTTAAATTATTGTCAGCCTCACTGAGATGTAGTATTACACATACACATATTACTGGGCGTGGCTAGGTGGAATGACGCGACACCCTCAACAATACTAACTGTTCAATATTCCGTATATAATACTGTCTCAAACTGGGACCTTGCTCTATTATTAATATGCAAATACTGCTAGCTGAGTACAAAGGATTTTCTTGGTGGATCGATAAAAGTTCGTATACATCTCTGTTATCGCGAAGTTCAGTGAGACGAAACTATATACGTTTGTTTGTTTTGAATTTCGCGCAAAGCTACACGAGGGCTATCTGCGCTAGCCGTCCCTAATTTAGCAGTGTAAGACTAGAGGGAAGGCAGCTAGTCATCACCACGAATGTTTCCCAACGAATAGTGGGATTGACCGTCGCATTATAACGCCCCGATGGCTGAAAGGGCGAGCATGTTTGGTGGATTCGAACCCGCGACCCTCAGATTGCGAGTCGAGCGCCCTAACCACCTGGCCATACCGGGCCTGAAGAGATATAAGACTCGCTGCTAAATATTAGTACGGTGGTCGGCAACCTATGACCCGCGGCAATGATTTGGCTGACCCACCAAAAGTTAGCTTCATCGTTTCAACCCGTGAGGGCACAATCATTGCTCAGTTCAGATTTATCTGTGATAAAACTTTTGACCGTAATGCTTTAGGTGTACTGTACTCTTATTAACCGAGAGATTCCTTGCTTGTCTGGCGGAAAGTGCTGTGTGTGATATATTTTGGTGTTTTTAAATGTGCAGTACCAAGGAAGCCATTAAATTATGAGTTGCAAAATCAGTCAATAACTGTTTATTTTTTTATTGTTAAATGTATCTGGTGACTGAATCATATTGTTTGTTTATTTGAAAATAATAAATTTGTACCGGCATTAAGAATTATATGACTGTCACTGACCCAACACAATGCTAAATTTTTAAAAGATATACAGGGTGTCCATAAAGTTTTTTTACAATTTAAAAAATTTATTACAAAAGCAATGGATAAGATATCTTTATCAGACTTGTTCTATTGTACTCAGTGGTTTTCAAAGTTTTTTTTATCTCATTTGAAAACCACTGAGTACAATAGAACAAGTCTGATTAAGATATCTTATCAATTGCCTTTGTAATAAATTTTTAAAATTGTAAAAAGACTTTATAGACACCCTGTATAATTGACTCGCGATCAAAGCGGTTGCCGACCACTGTATTAGTATAAATAGTTTAATAAGTAAAACTTGTAGTTTCTGAGGTTCTTAATTTATTTTACAAAATTTTATAAACAGATATCTCATGACGCAAGTACAGATATTAATTTGGATATGTATAGTCAAAATAAGCATCATCATCATATACACTTCAAGATCAACATTTGATAACACCCTGCCTTACCCATCTACCTTAAATCCAACCTTCCACCTAAAGCCTAACATTTATAGATTTCAGTACTTTTATTAAGTTGCCAGTTACGTTCATTTTATAGTGTTACTTTCAGAGTGTCGTGTGCTAAAAATAGTGATTAGTGCCGGACTCTGAAGCCGAGTATCCATGGTTCGCGTTCGGTTGCCTCAAAATCGCGCTCCGCACTTTGGGGTTTTGTAAGAGGAATGATAAAATTGGAATAGCCCCGGAGTTGTGTTTGGTGCCTTTCCTCTAAGTCTACCAGTTCAAAATTTGGGACTGCTAGCTCAGATATTCCTTGTGTAACTATGCCTGAATATTCGAAAGATACATTGTCTCGACCATTACCAATATCTGTCATATCCCAGCCAGCCTGATGAGTCTTGGTATATCCTTGTCAACACTGGATATAACAGTGTGGTTGGCATATTATTACACTCTTTGTTGCTTTCATAAGTTCTTATAAATACCATTAATTTGGTGAATATTTCTAAAACACCCTTTTGAATTTTTATGAGCACCGGTATTTGACGAAAGGCCTTCTCGGCACTGAATATGGCAAACAATGCGATTACATATTACACTCTTTGTTACTTTCCTAAGTTTTCGTAAATACCTTTACTTTGGTGAGTATTTGTATAAAACATTATTGGATTTGTTAAGTAACCTAAAGCTTTTTATTACATCGAAAAAAGTGTTTAAGTCAATAAAAGTTATTTTTACTTTATATAAATTTCTTAATTTTTCTTTGTTTGTTTGTTAAACAAATAATTTCCCAAGGTTAATTTTGATCTCAGCATGAAACTAACGCCAAGATAGTTAGTAAGGGTAATAAAAAAATAAACTTCGTCTTGTTATCTGATTTCCGTAACCTGTAAGATCTTGGACATGAACCAATATTTTCTGGCAGACAACGCGAAGAAGAATCCTAGCAAGTCGAAAATTTGTTTTTCTTTTACAGATTATAGTCTTCCTGTAACTGATTTGATTATGAAGAATAATTGAGAAGGGTTAATTTATTGATAGAAAACAAAAACAACAACTATAAAGTGAAAATAAAAGAGACATTATTCCAAAATACGAGCTCGTTTAGTTAAATTTAGCAACAAAAATGACAGAATTTTTCAAACTTGTTTGTCATCTGTTGAAAGTTGTTCAAGTAGCTTTTGAGAAACGCGACAAGGGTTAATACATCCCATCAGAAGTTTAGAGATTAGCTTCAGATTGAAACATGCTCCTTCCTTCAATATATACACCTGGAAAAAAGTTAAGCACCCCCAAATATTTTTCAGGATTGCTTATTGAAAATAAGGTTTAATTTTCATGATGTTGAGCAATGTTCATAATTTCAAACATAATTAAAAGGATGTGAGCGTTCAGGTGTGACA
>NW_013666128.1:87552-88668 GCF_000517525.1 Limulus polyphemus
GTGAAACCTGTCCATATTTTGATGTCATGATATGTAAATTAAAAATTGTTATTTTACGGTGATAATCTTGTTTTCTTGTGCCCAATAATGCATAATTTCATTTGATAAACACGTTTAGATTGAATGGTAATTTATTATCAGTCACAAGAACGTCGAATCTGAATCACTTGAAAAAAACACGGGGGTGCTTAACTTATTTCCAGGTGTATATTAATGATTGAGTCGCTGCTTTTTTGCTGTTGTTTATTTCTAAGAAATAAATTAGCCCCACGTTTTTTTATATAAGTGTATTTAACAACAACATAAGTGAGGTTTGTATATCGGACTACAGAAACAACTTTAATTTTTTATAATTCGGCGCCCCCAAGTGGCACAGCGGTATGTCTGCTGCGGACTTACAACGCTAGAAACCAGGTTTCGATACTCGTGGTGGGCAGAGCACAGATAGCCCATTAACTACAAACAAACTTATAATTCGTATCTTCCTGTAACTGATTTGATTATGAAGAATAATTGAGAAGGGTTAATTTACTGATAGAAAACAAAAACAACAACTATAAAGTGAAAATAAAAGAGACATTATTCCAAAATACGAACTCATTTAGTTAAATTTAGCAACAAAAACGACAGACTTTGACTGACCGTGCTTTATATCGGAAATGAAGTGGTCAACATTAGTTTACATTAACAGGTGAAGCTGAACAATTTCTGTGCGAATAAATTCTATCAAGAGACAGAGTTAATGTCGAATTTTATCCAGACATATTTGGATATTAGTGCAAGTAATGATAATGATAATATGATAACTATTCAGTTACTAATAAACTGACGTTCGAACAAACATATAAAGCAAGCTGCAGCATCAAAAGCGCTGGTAAAACGCGAAATTCAATTTAATTTGATTGCTATTTGTAAAACACAATATAGGAACGTATATTAGATAACACTAGCATGTATGTGTGCTCGTAAATATCTGACGTACCGTATTTTTCGGTGTATAAGACGCACTTTTTTACCCCAAAACTTGCTGTCAAAATCTGCTTGCGTCCTATACACCGTAGGTATGAATAATATATATATATGTATATACGATATACACAAGCGATGTGTAAATAT
>NW_013666128.1:88912-98768 GCF_000517525.1 Limulus polyphemus
TCTTTCAAATGCGACTCTAGCTTTTTTTTTTCCTCAAAACTTTGTCTTCAAAATAACGGTGCATCTTATATTCCGAAAAATACGGTATTTGCTTCAATCGTGAGGCAATCGTGACGCCATAGAAAAACCGGCTATCATTTCTTCAGTTCTGTTCGTTTGTAGGAAGCAAGATAAAACGTTCTTGTGTAAGAGCTTTACAATTTATATTAGTCTTAATCAGATGTCGTAATTATACATGTGATTGGTGACTGTTTGACAATTACCCTAAAAATCATTGTTGATTTTGATATTAGATAAAGATTATTCAACGGGTTTCTATATTAAGAAGTGTGCCGTATGGAGCCTATCACTTTTTAAACACATTTTTATAAATTATTTTTGAATCAAATTGCTTATGAGTTCATGACTTTGTTAGTTACACCTTCCCTGATAACATATGACACACACACACGATTACAATGCTATCAAGTGATGACACAGATACTTTTACAAATAAGTATAAGTTGAGGGTTTTCTCCAGTAACTGTATATGTTATATAGAATAGTTGGTGATGTTTACGGTTTTGTATTATAGTATATCGCATCTGATTTGAAAGTGAAGTTTAAGACAGTCCTTTCTGCCCTTGTCCTGTGTGTACATGTTTGAAAGATCCCTTCTCTAGCCCCAGCAGCTAGTAGAAGTCACAATGGAAAGTTGTAACTTGACCGGTTGGTAATATACACTACAACTTTTGTAGATATATATTCTGACAAATTGTTTACTTGTTTTTGTTTTTTGTTGTCCGTATTCCATTTAATCTTAGCTTTAACAGCCCTGAAAATGCATCTTCGGGCGTATTAAACTTTTTGTTGAACATGCGTACAATTCCGCGTTTTATTAGTTGGTGGTTTTCGTGTTTTGAAGAATTTCTGTCGATCTTAGTTTTGTAACAATGTTGTTGCATTCAGTTAAGATTTCATCCCAGTGTTGAGATGTTTAGAAGCACATACCTCACCCTGTAAAAAGTCAATGGAATTTTAGTATGTAAATCGATTTATTTAAAACTTAGAATATTCAACTGTTGCAAAACTAATTAGGCTTCAGTAATTTTTTTTACAATTTCTTGTATAAACAGGAACAAGTCTGCTACTTGTGATGAAAAATATAAACACAAATCATTAAATTGGGATGTTTTTGTTGGAACCAAACTCACTTGTATATAATGACATTTAAGTTTTCCAATTATTTCAGAAATGTTTCATAGAAGTGGTATTGTTTTTGTTCACCCAGTACCTGGTGTTAATAGAACACTAATGCAGCAGTGTCACGTGGACTTGCTATTGGATATTTGCCTACATTTTACCAGGCTTGTTATTGGATATTTGCCTACATTTTACCAGGCTTGTTATTGGATATTTGCCTACATTTTACCAGGCTTGTTATTGGATATTTGCCTGCATCGTAGTTAGGACAGTAAAGAGGAATTAAGTTGAGAACATTGTTATAATGAATAATGAGTATCAGATTACTGCTAACAGTGTGGTCAGAGTAGATAGCACTCATGTTGACACGATATTGGAAGCATGCCAACAGCATTGCCGCCAGGTGGATCTCTTGCGAAATTAGGATTACAAATACGTTTTAACAGCAAACCAGTTAGAAGCAGTTATATCAATGTTAGAAAATTTATCTTTAGATTTTTTTTTCATCTTCAGATACAGGCATTGTACTAAAACCGCTGGAGTATATGCGTCTCAGATCAGCCTTTGTCCCACCTGCTGGGAAAATTAACCATCACCCTCCCATCCATTGACCCCTACCTGTAATACGAAGTAATTTTGTAACTCTAAATGTATACATCAAATTGCGTCTGTTTTGACGATATTCATACTTTTGTATAAGTGTTTGAAATTTTAAAGGATGTGTGCTTTAATCACTCCTAGTTAAAATATCTTCGTTTTTATGTCCAACTGTAGAGTACTGTCTATACAATTTTCTGAACTTGTGACCCAAGTGAATAACTAAAAAATTTAGAAGTTCGTGAAGCTCCAGGCTTATTAAATGTAGTAGATAGTGATGTGCAAATGTATGATTTTAATTAAAGGAGTTATCTGAGTTATTATTTGTGAGTCGTCTGTGCTTTTCAAGTTAATGAATTTATTATCTCATAGATTAAGGAAAGATTAGATATCACTATTAATAAAAGCAGAAGACCTAATATTACTAGCACTAATAGCGTAACAAAGAATAAATATGTTGAACAGTCCTGTAGTTTGAATGATGTGGATTAAAAAAAAACCTGAAAGTTTGCACAACCGCAACATTTTTTACGTATTCTGTCTGTAAAGACTAAGTGATGTACCTAAAATACTAAGACTGTGTGTATACATGAAAAATGACACATAATTATGACGTGTTATGAGAAGAGTCTATAAGCCCATTTTTGAGGTAGACAAAATTAACAGGGGGCACCTGATACATAGTTGCAACTTGTGAAAGGCTCACTCACCTGTGAAAAGGACTGGCGCAGCAATTCTGAAGCCTCCTCACGGGTCAACAACAAGGGACTTCCGTGTTCCAGCCAGAATATTAAACGGGTAAATTGGAAACACGGTTTTATTGTATTTATTTTGTAATTTAGTGTGCTGTTTTACTTGAATAAAAATGAATACGGTTGAGCTTGGGGTGGGGGTAAAATATTCTTTCCTCAGGGCCTTTATAGGCTTACATACTTCATTGACCTTAGTAGACTGTTGTAAATAGATCATAACAGAACTATCGGTAGAGCATTGCAAATTAAACTAGCAAAGTTTGGGTGTTTTATTAAAGTTTTATTTGTTGTCCTTTGGAATAGGTCTTCAGCTGATTTGCCAAAATATCACGGAAATTTTTTTATTTCAAGATATTCTTAAAAACAGTTTAATGAAAGTACGGAGGCCACGGAAGTTAACACAGTAGGATCATGGGAGCATTCTTTTTAAACATAATATATATATTACCTATTGAGTTCATGGTAACATCGTTGTTAGCGCACGACAAATGACACGCTATTGAACATTAAACATTATTAAGGTTAATTGGTGCGCTGTAGGGTGGTGTGGATATTCTGATGAGGTTACAGCAAGAAATAGGTAGCCCCCCTCCCCCCTCAAGTGGCTCAGCGGTAAGTCTTTGGGCTTATGGCACTGAATTTTGAGTTTCGATACCTGTGGTGCGCACAGCAGAAATAGCCCACTGTGTAGCTTTTTTGCTTAACAACAAACAAACAAAGACCTAGATAGATAGACTTCTCTAACGATGTTTGGAAAATAGAAGTGTGGCCAAGTTATAGAGTGTCAGCATGCGGAAATTTGATTCAGCACGTTTGTACAAACCTATTACTAAACTATATAACTGGAACAAGGTAAGGGATAAACAAGCAAGTGTTTTCTAAATCAGTTAGACTTTGAACAATATCATGTTTACTAATCTATACTCGATGCCTTCTTTATTCTTTTTCAGGCTACCAGGAATGTTTCCAAATGTGGGTACCTCTTCGTTGCTCCAGACTTTGATTTCTCGGTCCCGCTAAACAGAACAAAGGCAAGTTTGTTTCTTTTCTTTTGACATAAACAGTTTTCGTAGTCCTTAATTTTTAAAACAAGAGATAAGTCACGTGAGCAACGTGACTTATTTCGATTATTTAGTAAATTCATTATCAACAATACAGATCTAAAAACATAAAACAGCGCATGTTTGAAAAGTTAATAATGCACGAAACATAGACGTGTACTTAAACTTATACTTAATCACTACAATAACATACACATATAAGAATATGCATTTACGAAGAAACTTCGCATAATTAATTTAATTACTCGTCAATCCTTGGTTTTTCTAAGTAATCTTAATCAGTTGACGCCATATTATCACCGTTGTCCCTGGTTTTGATTCGTTCATTAACTTGTTGAGAAAAATGTGAGGAGTAATACAGGCTGAATTTGGGAGTGGTTACCGCTTTTGGACGCAAAATTTTCGGCGCCCAAATTTGAAATGTTATGTCATGAAAAAGATAGGTCAGTTTTATTTGTTTTGTTTGTAATTAAGCACAAAGCTGCACAATGGGCTATCTGTGCTCTGCCCACCACGGGTATCGACACCAGATTTCTAGCGTTGTAAGTCCGCAGACATACCGCTGTACTACTGGGGGGGGGGGCAGATAGGTCAGAAATCAAAAAGTAAAATAACAAATAAAGACAATAAAAACAAACGAAAATATTGCTTAACTTTTTCTCTATATCATGTGTTTTGATATTTTGTCTTATCCCAAAAATCAACATTAATATTTAACAGTATCTATTAGTTTTTCGAAAAGTATATACTAGTATTTTTCGCTTCGAGCGCCACCTAGAGCCAGTTGCTCAAATTATCGGCAAGCTTCCGTTTGTTTACTGCCATCCATTACTCTCTGTATGTAGCCCCCCTATCTGTAATGGAATTATTCTACTAAAATATGTCTCGATAATTATTAGGAAAAAATGTATCGCTAAATAAAAAAAACTATGTAGGGCTGTCTACTGAATTTGAAAAAAAATATTGTTTGTAATTAAGTACAAAGCTACACAATGGGCTATCTGTGCTCTGCCCACCACGGGTATCGAAACCCGGATTCTAGCGATGTAAGCCCGCAGACATACCGCTGTGCCACTGGGGGGCTGAAAAAAATGAAACCAAATGAAATAAACAAGATAGGGATGGAAGTGGACATATCACTTGATTAGGCTAGTAATCACATAGCAGACTAAGCCGTCTCGACTGTACATGGACAATATAATCCCTACATTACTGGCTTCCCCACTTTGTGTATCGAAAACTTGATGTTTGAATAGAATCTCAGCGTTCATCATTATAACTTTTCTTTAAAATACTACTTTTACGACTATTTTTACAATTGTGTAACATTTACGATTAGAAATTCTGTTACTCTTGTTTTTCCAGTGAGGACGCCAGTAATGTAGGGATTTCATTCTCCATGTAAAGTCGAAACGGCTTATTCTGCTATGTGATCATTAGCCGGATCAAGTGATATGTCCACTTCTATACTTATCTTGTTTGGTTCATTTAGTTTCTTTTTTCAAATTCGGTAAACAATCATACATAGCTTTTTTATTTAGCTATATTTATTTTTTTCTTAATACTTGTTTGTTTACTTTTTTATAAGATGGCGTACATGGGTTATTAGGTTATAGAGTGTATTCTAAAGTTATATAAATTTTGCAAAGAATAATAAAAAAATAAGTAGTCAAAGATAGTGAAGACTGTTTTACTCTATCAAATGAAGATAAAATTATAGTTACTGCTAGAACTAGATAGGTGTTGGGCCTGTTGAAGAAAGATCATAATGAACGAAAATAACAAATCTCGGTTTTGGCTATTCGCCGGTTTTCGATTTTAGAACGCTCTAGATAGCTGAAAAGCGGCATATACACCGGAGATAGGTAGTTCTTTATATCTATTTTCTGATGACCTGCAAAGAAGGAAATCCAGATGACTTTGTATTGCTTTAATACGGGAATCCATGCCATCTCTACATAGAAAGTGCTAGCGCACTCTTCTATTACTTATGAAAGACCACAATCTAGCATCACATCAGTGACCTTCCAAAGTACTGAAGACATGACCTGTGTACAAAACTACTCAAAGCTGCTGAATTTGGACAGCTTTCATTTCCAGTGACACTCACTGTCGTGGTTTCTTGATTCATGTTTTATACTGTTCCTGATAAAGCAGATAACGTTTGTTTTAAGTGTAGCACAAGTGTTAAATATAGTAATTTTTAGAAGCGATAGTTTATCGCAGGTTTGTTTAGGTAACTGTACGAGTCATACGTTGTGTAGTTCAGCCGTCGTAAATTGGCTTTTGTGATATTATTGCTTCATGCTGCTAGAACCTTCTAAGTTTTTCTCGAGTATTATTACATCATAATACCTCGTAGGGTGTGGAATGTTCTAGGCCTCAGTTGGGATGTTTATAAATACGCGTCCAAAATGTAGTTCAAGCATGACAAAATTTGACAGAGATATAGTCAAATAGATCTATATTGTGTAAAGAGCGTATAGTGACGCTTTTTTAAAAGTGAAATTATTGCAGCTTATATTTTAACAACAGAGTAAAGAACAACACGTTGTCTTGTCAGTTGTATTCTAAAGTAATTGAACAAATCTGTGTGTGGACTTTGATGAAAAGAGACAATTATTTAAAGCTCTGGGTACAACTGTGGTTTGTTTTGTTTTGAATTTCGCGCAAAGCAACACGAGGACTATCTGCTCTAGCGGTCCCTAATTTAACAGTGAAAAACTAAAGAGAAGGCAGCTAGTCATCACTACCCACTGCCAACTCTTGGGCTACTCTTTTACCAATGAATACTGGGATTGACCATCACGTTATAACGCCGCCACGGCTGAAAGGGTGAGCATGTTTGGTGGGACAGGGATTCGAACCTGTGACCCTCTGTTTGTGAGTCGAGAGTCTTAACCACCTGGCCATGCCAGGCCACAACTGTGCTAACCAATGATTTAACTATAGTGAAATTATCGCCAAAAGTATTGTAATAATAGAGCAGAATAGAATAGTTCATCTTGTTCATTGTGCTCTAAAGTAACTGAAACAACTTGTGCGGATTTTGACGAAAAGAGACGATTATTTAAAGCTCTGGATAGAACTGTGGTAATTGACTGTATTGAGAACATTTATATATACGTTGGACTTGTTTTAATATATTATTTGAAAATAAGTGGACTGTGTGCTGTTTATTTATTGTTGAAATTTATCGCCAACAAATCACAGACACCTACTGTAAAGGATTCGGGCCACACATACTAAAAATATGGTAATCTTAAGACTTCAATGTGTTACAGGTTGTTATGGTCGTATTACAAACGTCAGACATTACTGATATTATGCGAACTTTCCAGTACGCATTTTAAGATTCAGCAAACTAGTTTTTTTCAGCGGAATTAGACATTTTACATTCGTGCTCGTCAAAAACACGTAGGACCAACAGACAAATGTTGATAACCAGAGCGTTTTCAGAAAGTGAATTTTCGTTCATTAGGGGTAAGTGACACGTGGAGGCCTTGGCTCTAATTTATTTATTTTAATATCCTATGTATACGTCATCAGCTGAATTAAACGAAGAATAATGTATTGTAAACATACAGTATATACACTGCATAGACATTTATTTTGTTATGGTCGCAGACATAAACACCCTTCTTCACTAATTTGGCACCTGCCTTCAGTTAGCGCGTGACTAGTACTTTGTTAACGATTAATCCAAGTCTCGGATAACATAAGTTGGACCAGTAATAACGTGAGGCACATAACAGTTCCATATAACACAAGAATTGTCAGTATTAGTTCAGCATACAAAGCAGACTTACGTTAACCCTAAATCCAAACACTATGTCAACAATGCAAATTAATCTTCACGAAATCAATGATAATTAAAATAAGTATTTAAACATGTAATAGTGTTTAAATGTTAAAAAAATGCGTAATTTACTTGCACGGTACCAAATCAATGTTTATATTTGCATAACTAATCAGTGTACGAAGCTTTATCATATACTTACAGGTGTTAATGGATTTACATTTGTGCATATCCAACGTCACCGGACAGTGAATGTCACAGAGATTCATAAGAATAGATATATTATTACTAGCTGTGTATCCAGACAATGTGATGAAATATGAAAGTACAAAGAATTAGTTAAGACAGCTGTGTGGGAAAAATAATTATATGGTCAACAGTTTAGTAAAGTATTTTCAGTGGTTCCGATGAAGGTTATTTGACTGAAGCGTTTACCCAAATTATTTTGCCCTTGTGGGGATTTTATAAATTTCTTTTTATTTTCAGACACTTTTATGCTCTCTCTCTCTTGTTTTAAGTGTGTATCTGTTTGTTGGAAGTTAAGCACAAAGCTACACAGCGGGTTATCTGTGCTCTGCCCACCACGGGTATCGAAACCCAGTTTCTAGCGTTGTAACTCCGCAGATATATCGCTGTACCACGTGGGGGGGGGGGCTGCTTGTTTTAACAATTTATAGCGGCTCATCTCTTGACCGATTCGAGATCTAATTACAGTTTTGGACTCAGGAGGTCAAACCCTTCCGATTTATGTATTTGACCACGCCCAAGGTCTCATAGATTGATTTACTCTAATCCTGCCTAAAAGAATTTCAGTTTGAGGGTAGACTGGTAGAGATCCTGATGAGTAATAAAATAGAATCGGGTATACGTGTGCCCCACGCTTGGTATTACTGGCGCACAAACATATAGCTAATAAAAATGAAAAAAAAAGGTATCGTAGATTAATTTACTCTAATCCTACCCAAAAGAATTTCAAGTGTCAAGGCTACTGAGGATTCCCCCTTGTTTATTACATAATGATTCAAAAACCAAATCAATGATGTCAACCAATTTCACTGAGGTGACCTAGTTTCAAATGGAGTGTCCGCTTTGATATGGGTATTATTAACTAGTAGTAATTAAAAATAAATCATAATTCCAGCGTAAACGATGTTATTATTACCCCTTGAAGTTAACTTTCTTACCGAAATTTGGCGTTCCTATAAAAAGCTTAGTACAGGGTGAAACAGGTATTGCCAGCCAATAATAGATAAATAGTAGATATGTTATAGTTGGAATCTCATTGTCTTTAGAACTTGGTAATAAATACAGCTTTCCTATATCTATTGAAACACTGCATTAAAAACAACAACAACCAAACAAGTAAAGAAAAAAACTTCAAAATAGGAAGTAAATGTAGGGATGGCTAATATCAATCCTTCAAAAACAATGCAAACAAGACAGTAGAAATGGCATTTGCATCATCCCTAGATAATATCACAGGCAAGAATTAACATATAGCAATATATTTAATTACTAGCTGGAGTACCCGTCCTCTAGACGGAAGTTATTTACATTCATGATTAATGAAAGATTATTTTAGGACATGAAAAGTAGCTTCCCTTATATGTAATTGTAAAAATCGCAAAAACGCCCATAAAAACTGCAAAACGCAAAACTTGAAACCGTAAATTTGTATATATCTCCGCATGGACCTAACAAGCCTTTATGCCAAATTTAGCGAAGATCCATCAACAGGGGGTGAAAACCGCATAAAAACCACAAAATACAAAACTGAAATTTTGTATGTATCCCCACATAGATCAAACAAACATTCATGCCAAATTTGGTGAAGATCCCTAAACAGGAGGCGAAGTAATGGAAATAAACGCAAATAGAAACCGCAAAATGCAAAACTGAAAGTTTGTATGTATCTCCTCATGGACCCAGTGAACCTCCGTCCCAAATTTGGTGAAGATCTATTTACAGGGAGCGAAGTAGTGGTAAAAAACGCAATAAAAACTCCCGCCAAAATACTAACCTAAAAATAGACTGGTACCTCTAAAAGAAGAGCATTGCTACTTTTTATTAATACTTAGTACAGCAATTTAGTGGTTGTTTATTGTAGGCTAATAAATGCATATCTACAAAAACAATAAATGTAATTTGCCTGTTTATTTCAACAAAGGTAAATTCCCAATATACACACTTTTTAAAATGCAGCGGACTACACTTTTATTTCGGAGCATAAACACGATTTGTAATATTATATTTTGGCGGACACTACTTATAGCCTCCATGGTGACAAAGCAGTAAGTTTGAAGGCTTAAAATGCTAAAAACTAGCCCACTGTGTAGCTTTACGGTTAACTACAAACAAACACTACTTAGCATAACTTGTTGTTACAGACATTTTATCATCTTAATGCTACTGTTGCGTCAGCGAGTCACATGACCACGTGACGCAACGTTTCTAGAATTATCATG
>NW_013666128.1:99768-117794 GCF_000517525.1 Limulus polyphemus
AAGTTTCGTCGGTACGAAGTTACGGAAAGTTAATTAAAAAACGGAAACGTAACACTACTAATTAGTTGAATAAGGTGCTAAAAGAGGTCAGCATAACTTCGACATAGGAACCTCATTTTCAACTGAACATCCGATATTCATAGGTTGCGCTGTTGTTTCTTTCTTTTTAAATACCTTTGAACTAAATTATATGATTATGATATGAAATAGGAGAAACGTTATTTATATAACAAAGACAATATATATTGTTGAATTGCCAGCTGCATTTGAGAATGAAGGTCATTGTGTTACGGTCACCAAGGCAACTAGTAGGGCGTTCAGCAGTTTTTAATTGTCCTTAAATCTTTATTTAACATCATTTACATTGTTCTTGCCAGACGATGACACACAGGTTTGGATTAATAATTTTTGTGGTCCTGGCTTAGAGGGTATTGTTCCCTCTCGTACTTCATTATGCATATCCATATTTATAACTGTAGTATTAAATATTAGGTGTGTATCCTTTTTTAGGACAGCACAATGCCACAACTTGTTTCGTCTGCATTTCCCAAAGAAGGGGTGGGGCGGGGGGAGCTATAATGGCAGCAGTAAGAATCTTAAAGAATATAACTGTATGTTGGTAGGAAATGGGCTCGAATTACGGGGTGGGGGGGGGGCGGATGGTCTAACTCCATACTTAAAACTTGCAATCATCCAGCTGTTGCATTATTTTGCAATTGGGAAGAGGGAGGGGTCATGTTTTTTCACCGCTTTCTTGAATATACACTTGGAAACAAGACATGTTAAATTTAGATTCTCCCCACCAAAGAATATTTAATTTGAGTCCTTCTTAAAAAATGTCTTTATTGCATTTATTATTATATAGTTTGTTAATTGTTATAATAGATTTTGGGGACACGTGTAGGTCTGTGCATTAGTACAGCTCAACGATGACAAGTAAAATTCCTTCTAATGCAGACTACTTATTTTCTAGCTGTGTCATATAATAATCACTAAATATAACAGAATAAGGGAGATGTTATACCACTTTTAAAAGGTATAAACAAGAGGGTAGTATATTTACATTATATTATTCCATCATTTAAGTGTATGTTCTTGTATTTTTGTTATATCTTATTTAGATTATATGGGTGGATAATCTGACTATCTCTCTGTCTCGGATTAAAAAGAATTGAGACCAGCATTTTTATCAGTAAGTAACGCTTGGCTTGTAAGTCAAAAGTAGGTAACGCCTTTGACTCTATCCCACGCCTAAAAACGGTGAGGTGTATCTATATGGAAGGTTAGCTGCTGCTGTTATTGTGTTTTTTAGTTCAAAACTACACAACGGGCTACTAGCACTCTGTCTACTGCGGGGAATCAAAACCCGAATTTTTCGTTGTAAGTTCTAGATATAACTTGACCCACCAGTGGACTAGCATTTGTAATATCGACAAATAAAGCTTGATATTTACTCTGTTACTGTGGGTGAGGATCTTTCAAAAAATATTAACTTTTTTAAACTTTAAAAAAGATATGTTTAGAGAATTTTGCATTTTTTTTAAACCGTTGAGGTGTAACATTTTACTTAGCACGTGTCACACACATCGCGTGCGTTTACCGATGTGAGTTTTCGAATCTGAATTAGTTCTGCATTTATCTTTTAGGGCTTACATTTAGTGAAGAAAAAATAGGAGTTGAAACTTTTTTTAAATTTCACGGAGGCGTGCACGTACAGAAGGAGAAAGCTATGAAAGAAAGCCTTTTTTTTTTTTTAAGTGAAGCGTTAGCGCGTGACAAGCTGCTTTTGCCACCAGATCTAGTACTCCAGATTACGTTTTTAATTGCTTTATTGATTGAAGAATAACATTAAATGACCATGATATTTAGGTTTAGGCGGCTATGTAATAAAATCCTGCTTTTTTATAATGAAATACAAGTTTAAATTAAAGCTAACTCATAAAAAGACGAATTATTTTGTGGCTGTAGAATAGATAGGAAATTAAGTGAATCAATGTAAATAACGCTAACTAATTCGTTGGGGTTGAAATAAAATTGCATGAAAGTTTTATCTAAAATATACTAACCCCAGTTAGTTTGTTAAAACTTTTTAAGTTGTAGACTGGACAATCAAAAACCATGGAGTGAAAAAGAAAACTTAGCAAAAGCAAATTGCAACATAAATGTGAAGAGAAGAGGAGATATTCTAGAAATTAAAATCAAGTAAACATTGCTTAAACATAAAGGCCTAAGTATTACAAAACAAATTATGTAGCCACTTCTTCAGCTCTGTCTTTTTTTTTTTGTGGTAAGTCTTTTAAAAAGAGTACAAATATAGCTTTATGATAAACTAGTCTCTAACAAATATGCTATGGCAAGTCCATAAAAAATTCAAATGGTAAAAAAAAATAATAGCAGGCTTTAATCTAGTGAAGTTTTTATTGGTGTTGGATTGAGTGTCCTTTTTCATAAGCTCTAAAAAATAACATTGCTTAAATACCAAAACAACAAATTAAGCCATGAGGGGATTGTAACGTTATTTGTTTATCTATAAATCTTGGAAAGATAAACACCACATATGAGTATTAGAGAAGCTGCCATTTGAAACACTGATGAATCAAGAGTTTGTTTGATGACCTTGATCAGAAAATTTCACCTATAAGTATCTTGTTTGGTGACCTTTAATTACTTAGCCAGTCCTTATGCTTTATAAAGCAACTTGAACCTTAATGGTAGCTCATAACAACTTTAAATCTTGTATTATTGGGAGCTGTTAGTGTGCACTAATATTAATTTTATCATGCTGTGTCTTATACTTTGGAAAATTATATAAGGTTCATATTAATGCAGTTATCTGAGGGATATCAGTATAAACAATGACACAACAGATTCCTGTACTTCAGTGCTTTCAGCTTCCCAAATAATTACCCTCATCCAGTCATTAATACTATCTCATCACCAAGCCATGTGACTCGTGTGGCACATTTCCTGTAACATTGCCTTCTGTTATCATCTGCCTGTTAGATCACACACATTTAATTATATTTTAAGTTTTTCATGTATGTGTGTAACAAAGAAAAGAACTGAAAAACCTTGAAGCTTGATGGTTCATTTTATGCATTTTTCCAAAAAGAAAAGTTGAGAATGTGTATTTTTTTTTTTAAATACATAACTCAGTTTAAATTCCACCCACAGATAGGCACAGATACACCTTTAGTTTTTATTGTCTCTAGGTTTTGATCTTTTTTAGTATATGTGGCTTCTAACTATTCCTAAATCATGACAAAGGGTAGAATCTAAACATTTAAGTAGTTTACTTCCCAATTAAAATTAAGAAGAAAGTGTATTCTTAAGTCATAAGTTAAGAAATTTTATTTTAAAATAATGTACTCTAACTGCTCCTATAAAACAGCAAGTCATGTTAAATGTTTTCAACATTGATTTGAATAATTTACCTGAGTGATAAATGTATTTTCAAGGTGTCATCTTATAAGATTAACAAGGACTAAAGCCAGTAGGTATGAAAAACAAATTACATGATGAAAGTAACTTGAAAAATAACATGCAAAAACTAATCAATTTATTTCCAGGTGAATTTATTTTAGAAAACAAAATATTTATGATTTGAAAAAAAATACTTGTAAAATCAAAATTTGATGATTCCTCACATTTGTTGTTACTCATCATATAATTTATATTTTTTACATCCATGTAGAGATGGCAGAGACGTTGGTTTGTTCTGTATGATGATGGAGAGTTGACTTATTCTGTGGATGAGCATGTGAGTGTCCTACTTATGTTAAACAGCACCAAATAAAACAAAACTAGCAACTTTAGACAATCATGGCAAAAGATTGTTTAATATCATACTGTTGAATGTGTATTTTAAAAGTATGTATACTTGTACTTCTAAAAATCTAGAGGAAAAAAATGTTTTATACAAAATGTGATATAGTCTGAATTAATAATACTGTTGCGTATCTGCTTGTTTGATAATTTCTGGTAAAAATTCTTTCCGAGAAACTTCAGCAATACAAGTACTTTCTTAATTAAAACTAGTTTATTCTTTCTCGATACAACTTTGTAATACACAGAATTTCCATAGTCACTTTAAACTTAACAACCTTTATAACACGCTATAAATCACAGTGATTCACACACTTTACTTACAGTGCCTACTGTTTGTTTGACTCAGTTATCTATCTTTTCTATCTATCTGCCTGATCGTGCTGGTTTTTCTTGCTAGGCTGATATACTAAAAGAGAGAGTGCCTTGAACAAACTAGAGTTGCCAGGAAAATTCATGATCCTTCTAGAAACTCCAGTGCGCATGCTCCCAGCGTCTCGTGACTTCCGCTGTCGTAACAATACCCTAGAGGTGGTTAGAGAGATTTATACTTTTATTTTTAGTAGTGAAGTTAAATTAATTGCTATTTTTACTTTGTCTTCAAAATATCTAGTACAAGCAAAAGTACCCGTCCCCAGTGACAGGAAAAGTTTAAGTTAATCTCTGAATTTAAATTATTTCATAGACTTTAAAAAGGTTAATTGTGTTGCACTCTTGCTTTCACTCAGAGCCAAAGCTCTGAGCTACTTATACCGCCCACCGCGAAAAGTAATTGTTAAGCATTTCAGTCATGCTAAGAGCTGTTCAAGAATACCGTATGATAAATCTACACTTTTATTCTTTAAGTTACATCACATTTTGAAATGTGAATGATAGTGTGATTAATTCCTAACAATTTAGTGTAGAATATCGTGCTTGAGAAATATAATTTGGCATCAACATTATTCATGCCTGTTCTCCCGTCATTTTAAAAGTGAATGTTGAGACTTGCCTGCATGTACAGATTTTCAACTGGGAGACAGACAAGCACTCGGACAGACACCATGGTTCACAGTATATATAAGTTTATTCACAAAATTATTACAATCTGACATAATTTAATTGTAGATATGATGAATGATTTTCATAGGATTTATGTATTGGCTAAAACTATGTAATTTTAAAATCAAAACACTGAGGCACAAAATCTGTCAGGGTCTTAATAAACTATTTATACCTATATTTTTCAATGTGATTCAAAATAAATGTGTGTGTGTAACAAAAAACAAAACTCTTACATGTGTTTTGTCATCAAGTTTTAAAATTTAATTTATATCATAGGCCTGCAAGAATTTTATTTGTTGAAAAAACTGGTAACCTGTTTCTCATAATTTTTTTATATATTTCAGCGAATTGTAATGCTTAACTTTTCAAAGTGCATAAATGAAAAACTTAATACTAAAATACTTGTATTTAAAATAGTGCTGAATGATTAATTGAAATTTTGACTAGATTTTGATTATTAAAATAAACATCAATATCGGATTTATGTGATTACTTAATACCTAAATTTTGATTTGATTAGTACATAAAAAAACTGTGTGCCATTTGTGTTTTCACTTGTAACCACTTCTGTTATCATTATCTTATCCTGCAGCTATAGAGTTCACAGAAAAAGGAAAAGAAACATTCTTTCTTATCAGTGTTTAACTATGCACTAAAAAATAAGAAATGTTAAATAAGTATGTTTGTGAACTTTCATATGGTATTTTTTCTTTTTTGTTTATCATATTTATTCCAAACAACATCAGTGGGTTGAGTTGATTTCACTGGGTAAGGATTGTTTGTCGGGCAACTGTTGGATCTGTAATTCTTGGGGCTCTTTGAAGCAATGCAAGCACAGACATATGCCTTCTTGTTCAAAATACATCTTTCAGAATGCATCCTAAATACCTTGATAAGCATTGTTGTTTGTTAGAAATAATGTGATGGTACTTTCACAAGAAAAGCAGAGTATTGAATTCTAGTCAGTAAAAAAAAAAATGTCAGTTATACGAGGTGAGTGACCATTTAAATATATACTGTACAGTCACACACACACGTGGAAACATACAGACTATTTTGTATTTATAATGCTTATTTGAAGAAGTTAACAAGGCACAATAACAAATTACCATTTTTAATCATAGTCATAAAAGCCAAGTGTTGGTTAGCCAGTCGATCACGCTCGATTTCATCCAAATTTCGTGAGTTACACGAGTCCAGTTCCACTTTTTTTCCTATAATACTTCCTCTTTTCATTGCTTGTTCCCATTTTCGTTGAATTCAATCACTAATGTAGGTGTAAATAGCTCCTAAATTTTGGCACTTTTTCTGCTATATGAAAGCCTGTCAAGGAGGGAGTTTTTTTACCAACTAAGTTAGCACTGAGTGAAATTAATTTGATACTTGTTATGAAGAGAAGTTTTTGAGTGATGATTGAGTATTTACAAGAAATGTGGTTTTAAGAGAACTACTGCAATAATACAGTTGATGTGATTAGAAAATAACTGTGATCAATGAATGCTGGGACAATGACTGATGCTGATAAAGGAGATATTGCTCAGGATAGGCTTTAGTTTCTCGAAGCTACAAGTCCCTTTATTTTTCTTATGTCTCTTTACAGGTGGCAAAGTTGTAAATCTGAATATTGAAGGATTCAGATTTAGTGGGCTTTTATACTAGTTTATTAACAAAGCAAATTTCAAGGAGAGAGAGTCTGGCACCAGGAACTGCGAGAGAGTTGCCATGAGAACTTGCTTTACTAAGATTGTAGAGATGCCAAAAGTTAGATTACCTACCTTTAGTGTTTTTACAATTCAATTAATGATACATAAACTGGTTATTCTATATGTATATTGACTTACTCATAATTATAGTGCATTATTAGTTGTTTAATATTTATAAAGCTTAATCAGGAAACTTGTTTCTTTGTCTTGTTTTCACGTTTTTTTTGTTTTTTTTAAAGATAATCTAATTGGAATAGATAGTAATCGTGATTGAGATTATTTACAAATTTCGTATTGACAATCAAAGCAAACTTCAAAATCTATAATCACTCAGCACTAATTTAAAAAACATTTTTGATAAAATGGGGTGAATATGTTTTCACATTAGGTTCAATGAAATAATATGTATGTTTTTTTAGCCTGACACAATACCACAAGCTCTTATTGATATGAACAATGTCCTGGAAGTCAGTGATGCTGAATCTGTCACAGAAAGTCCTTTTTCTCTTGCCATAACAACAACAGAAAAAGCTCACTTCATCAAAGGAACAAGTAGGGAGGAGGCAAACTGGTAAGTTTTCTTGGATCTGTCTCAATTGGATAATAATAATAATAATACTCAATAATGAGAAGTCTTATTCTAATTTCTGGTTTTTAGGTGGGTAAAATAATTTTATAGTTCTACTTTTTTTTCTAAAAATGCCTGACTAGTTCCACCCATTAAATTACCTTTATTTCCACAATGTAGACTATCACTGATGTGAAATAAGTCTTGTTTCCTAAGTAATTGCAATCAATGGATCAACTGAAAGACACCAACTTAGTCATTTCTTATACGTCAACTGCTTCTCAAGAAATTTCTGTTAAAACAAATTAAACTGATAGATAATTCTAAATATTAATTAAAATCCTAAATTAAACAAACCTCACTATGACTCATAGTAGTTTAATGTGTGGAACTAGTCAAGTATTTTAAAAAATGAAGCTATTCCAAAACTTTTTAAAAGAAAGAACCTACTTGTGGTTTGTGAACCAAGTCATAGTTTTCGTCCTCTGTCTCTTTTATTAAATGAGAGATGAAAAGGCCTTTTTTGTCTTAAAGATCAAACTTAGTGATGGGATAGTAAAGATATAAGAACTTATTTTGATATATTGTTAAAAAGCTATTGTGTAACAAAGACAATACTTATGGTTGAAGATCTGTCAAATAAAGGAGAGACAAACATCATAATGGGAGATTCTAGTGGGTTTCCAAACAAATTAAGGATTGAAACTTTCTAAGTTTGTGAAAAAAAAGTGTAAATAACATTTGATAGCCAAGTAGTAATGTTGCTAACCAGCTAAACTGGGTTTTTTCAAACAGGTGGTTTGATGTGCTTTCTCGTATTGCAAGAAACACTGTGCGTGGAAAAAATAGACGTTTTGCTACAATTCCAGGAAGTAAACCAATTGTAACATCACCAACATCTCAGGTCATTATAAAGCTTATTTTCTTCAAGCTTCTAAAAGGAAAAATATAGAGAAACATTTTAAACTTGTTGAACTAGTTATTTGTCGTACTTTTTTTTGTGTTAGGATAAATATAAATTAATGCATTTTTATATGTTTTATTTGTATGTTATTCTTTGTGCATTCTGGAATTTATTTTTCCTTGTGTTTAATATGAACTTCAGAGTGGTTATTCAGTGTGTATATGATAAAGCCCTGAAGTCCTTTTTTCTGTTATAATTAGTTTTATCTTGTGTTATTGTTTTTGTCAGTTTTTCTGCATCTGTCCCTTCCAATAAAAGTTGAGTACTTGAGGACCAGTTTTGGTTTTGTGTAGGAGAAATTAACTACTTTTTGTGCATTATATTTCTAAACAAGTAATGTTTATCCAAGTTAACAAGTTACTAAAGCTCTCACATCATTTGGCTTATGCTTTCTTATCAGTTGAGTTAGAATAATTCAATTAACAATTTTTTTTCATCTACAAACAAAATTTGTAGACTTTATTGTTTTTACATATGCGGAATTTGATCTTTATTTTTTATTTACTAATTTTTTTGTACTCTGTGAAAATACTTAAAAGTGCAAAATAAAAACCTGATAAATATATGTTTGGTTATTTTTAAATATTGACTGTTTTCAAAAGTAAATGACCTGATGCACGTAGTTCAAAAATGTTTGGAAGTTATTGTTAATCACACAATTAAGGCCGTATCCAGTGCTGAAAAAGCAGGAAGACAAACTCTCGAAGGGGCACCCTACTCCAAATAAATGTTTGTCACATAAAGGCCCCCTTTTCTCAGGAAAAAATAATTACAGCAGAACATTGCATAACTATACAATTTTATTTTGAATGTAAGTTAATTGAACAATTCCATCATTTAGAATTTGAAATTAAGGTATAAAGTGGGCCCCATTTAATCAGGGCCCTTGCCAGGGGGGTTTGGGGAGCTGTCTCTACAAAACTGGTACTATGTGCATGCTAGTTTTTAAATAATACATAATGTACAGAGCAATTAAAAAACTGATTGGGGGCCCTTTTGTTGACTAATTGGAGTTGCTTTCCTATTGATGATGTTTCGTTTGTTTTTAATATTACAATTTTCCTTATAGGGGCTCTCCAATTTTTATGAAAAAGTGAGGAGGCAATTGCCTCCTCTGCCTCAGCCTGGCTATGGCCCTGACGATAAAATAGTGTGGAAAAAGTAAATCAGTATTTACCGTAGCATAGGAAATTTCCAGTCCATTATAATAATAAATATATATATATATATTTATACAGATATTCAGCATCATAGTTGTTATCATCATTATAGAATATAACTAACAGCTTTAGTAGCTAAATACTTCAGAAAATCAGAGTTATTTACAGAAAGTCTGTGAGTAGAGTAACACCTTGGGAGGGGTCAGTGATAAGTCTGAAGGTTTATAACACTAAAAATTGGGTTTTAATTCCAGGCCAGTGTGTAGTTTTGTGGTTATTAACAAGCAAACCATGCAGTCCAACTTCATTCGTATTAATCACTAAAGACAAAAGACCTGAACAGGAGAGGAATTGTGGGTAATATCATATTTTCAAAAAATGATGGCCTGTTAAAACTTAGTTCTTCTGATTTTGAGAACATTATATTTATTGAGTAAATGCTGGCTACAACAGATACACTCTTTCGGTGTTTTTTTGATTTATGATAATAGTTGTAACCCTGAACCTGACTGTGTTTCGTAATTCTGTTTTAATAAATGATTCTACCAGTATAAAATTATATTATTTACAATAATAGTTGTAACTCTGAACCTGACTATCTTTCATAATTTTTTTTGTTTTAAATAAATGATTCTGCCAGTATGAAATTTCATTAATTTTTTGTTAAAAGCATTGTATAAAGATAGTATTCAAATAACTTAAAATTTTTTATTTAACTTTTTTCTCGTAGAATCTCCAGCCCATTGTCTTTCACAACCAAGTTCCTGCTAATGCACTTGTTCGTCCTCGCTTCAACAGCTTCACGTCAAAAACATCGAGCTCGACTACAACTTACAGTCAGCCTGCTCAGGCTGTTACAGAGTGCACTAAGAATGCAACCCAGTCACAAACACCTAATCAGTATCAGCCCTCACGCCCCCACATTAAAAATACAGTTTTGCCACAGACAATATCATCTGAACAGATTTTATCAACACAGGTACCACCTACTGACCATGTGACACAAATATCACACTTAAATTGTTCTTCACCATCAGAAAGATGGATTGTTCCCACCAAGTTATCACAGTTATCCCTCACAAACCTTGTACAATGTCACACCTTAGGATCCTTTCAAAACACTCAGTCAGCAAAACAGAACGTCTCTGTTCAGTCATCAAGTTCACAACCTATCTCGCAGAGTCCATTACCATTAAAAACGTGTACTTTATATCACTCTCAGAACATATCTGTAAATGCACCACAAGAAGACGGGTTAATGAGTGCCAAAAATCTTAACAGTTTAGAATTAAAGAGAGATTTGCCCAATATCAGTTTACATGGAGAGTTTGAGACTTGCAAAGGCCTACCAAATGAAGATCAGAAAGACAGATCAGGTTAGAATCAAATCAATATATTTAATCTATAATTTTAAGAAATGCAGTACAAAAAAGAAGCATGTCTTTGGCAAATCTGTGAAAAACCTGAATCACTTCATCGATGTTTGAAACAAACCAGAGCATTGTTGTACAAAGAAGTAAATAGAAAGTTTAGTCTACTGTTATGATACTACTGTAACAAAGTGCATCAGGTAGGTTACTGGTAAGGTAGTGTTACCGATAAGCAAGTTGAACACATTGGTTTCCAAAGATATGGGATAACAAAATGCAGTAATTATTATATTTATATTGTCCTCAAAATACACAATTTGAAAGTACACAAGTTTATAAAACAAGAATAGGTGCAAAAGCATTTTATTCAGCTAGATTATGTAGGTCCTTTGGCCAAAACATTAAGATCTTAATTCTTTTATTTCTGTACAGTGTGTTATACCATTTGTTTTGTATTTTTATTTAAGATGGTACTCTTGTCAGACACATTAAATACCAGAGCTTATGAGTTGGTGAAAGATAGATTCATTTATATGCAGACTTGTGAGATTTATATTATCATTTGTGTACTTTGTTTTGTTTTTGATACTCAGGTAATTTTGAATATGTCTTACAGATTGGGATTTCAAAGCTAAAGAAAGAAGTCAAGCTGAGATAGAAAACAAGTAAGTTGACATTCTTAAATTTTTGTCATATTGTATGCAAAAAGGGAACACAATTTTTCCCCCCTATATTCTTGCCATGATTGTGTGGATGTAGGTAAGTGAAAGTGGAACCATGAAGTTTAAGAATAGTAACATAATGTGTGTTCGGGGTAACTTATTGTTATGTATGTGATATTTACAGTTCTTGAGGATTGTTTCTGACTGTTGTTTTTTATTTTTGTACTGTACTAATTATTGGTGCCTTCTTTCTCTCTCTCTCTCTTTTAGATTGTATTTTTTGGAAAATATAAAATAGTTTTACAGCTGGAAGCATAATTGTTTCCTAGATGTTTTCTTATTAAACACTTTTTTTTGTAAATTTTATGTCTGTGTAGTATAAGTTTTTGTTGTGTATGTACATGTTTTTTATGGTTATCCCTGAATGTTGGACAATTAGTTAAAGTTTACCAGTTATTTTTTAATTTTCCTCATCAATAATGCAAGTGTTATTAGCTCAGACCTTTCTATAAAATACTTTAAGTTATGCATTCTTGTTTTACCAAAACATTGCTATTAGACAGCTTTGTCTGCATAGGCTCTAACACCAAAATTAATTTCAACAATTTGTGATTAGAAATTAAACATGCCTTGACTAAGTTTTATTGTTTTGTTCCACAATGCGTACCATAAGCTATATAACTTAATTGATGGCATTTGGCTCCATAATTAAGGTTATGAGGTAATAATTTCACTCTAAAATCTTATTTTTTTTTAATCATGTAAGACCAGTTAAAAGTCTATACATTTTTCATAGATGAGTACATTAAAAGATAGAACACCTACTAATACACTCTCAGAGAGTTAGTGTAAGAACAATTTTTTGATAACATCTCTTTTTTTTTTTTTTGAAAATCAATTGTTTACACTTAGAGTTTGTAATAATAATCTATTTAAGATCATTGATACATCCTCCTTCTTCTAAAATACATTTAAATTCTAGTATATTTCTTAAGAAATGTAATGTTTTTATTAAGAGAACCCATTATAAAGATTACTTGTAATCGGATAAACTTTTCTCATCCCAAACAGATTTTATGGAAAATTTTTAGGCTTGTAATGTATTGTTTTTTTTAAAATACTCTCATGTATCAAGACCGGTTCTCAATAACACAAATTAATTGCTTTTTTATCTCTTGTTTGGCTGTAACATAAAAATTATTGTGATTCTTAGCTAAAATCTGGTACCAGGACTGACGACAAAGCCATTGACAGGCTGAACCAGTAGTAAATAGATGTAAAAAAAAAGAATTCAAACTGTGTAGAAAATAGGTCTGATACAAAGAATATTTCTTAAGATTCAATATCAGATGCTAACTCCTTTCACTGTATAATAATTATTACTTTTTATAGAATTTTTAAAAGTGTAAATAATAGCTTTCTGTTTAAAAAGTGTATGTATGTGTATGTTCTATGATATTTCATAGCATGCTTATTATACTTGTATTATGGATGTTTGAGAGGTGTCCCTGTAACATGGCATTTTGAAATTGTTTTTTCAACCAAACTGGGAAACATTTCTTAAATTTGATTTTTATAGACTACAATATGGAAGACTGTCTTTCTAGTGATACCCCATTCAGTGCTGTGGTTGCTCTATAGTTACACTAGAGTGATTGGGTGTATATAGATACGATTGTGTCATCCATTGTAGTAAGATTTGTATTAAGTCGTTATTAAAATATATATTTATTTCTAGGTAAAATTGTTTATGTTTAATTTTTTTTAACAAATGTAGAAACAAAATAGTAGCAGAAAATACCAATGTGAAAAATTCTAGCCAACAGTATCTTAAGCAAGATAAACGAGGAGGGAGAAACCTGAGAAGAACTCGATCAGATGGTGTGGCGGAGATAATAAAAGCAGGAAGCAGGCTGCAGAATAACAGAGCAGCAGTCTCTCCAGAAAAACACAAGTATGGAAGAAATGATAGAAAGGAAGAAAATAACTGTCATAGTAATCCTTTGTATGTTCATATCTCCGATGTACCAAAAAAAACCTTCGTGTCGTTAGAAAATGTGCAACAGGAAATTTTATCATCATTACATGGACAACAACAACTTTCAAAAGAGACAGGTATGTAGAAAAACTTATTGTTATAACTTTTTTAAAAAAAAAGAAAAGCTTGAGTTGCATAATTTTTAATACAAGTTGAGAGTGACTCAGCCCTAAGTAGATGCAGTTTGGGTTTCTATTAGCAGGTATAAAGGGAAAAGGCTTTTAGTGGGAATTTGTTACAGACCACCAGATGATACTGATGACATTAATGAGAAACGTTACAGTGAGATTAAGGTTTCAGCTGTTAATGAGGTTGTAATTATGGGTGATTTTGATTTATAGATTGGAAAATGTTAGAGTCAAACCATGAAGGAGAAAGGTTTTTTGGAAACTTATCAAAATGGTTTTCTTTGCCAATTGGTTAAGGAACCTACTAGAAACAATGTTATTTTAGATTTATTGTTAACTTTTAATATAGAAATGGTTAAGAGGGTGGAAATTGAGGAATATCTGGGTGCAAGTGATCATTGCTCTGTTAGGTTCAATGTTTTGCTCCATGTGGAGATCATGAATAATGACATTTTGATTACAAATTTAAAAAAAGTAAATTTTGAAGGGATGGGACAAGAATTATCTATTATGAATTGGTTAGTTGAGTTATTTGGAGACACTGATCAAATGTGGAAAACTTTTAAAGATAAATTTTTAAATATTCAAGATAAACATATTTCTTATAGAAAGAAAAGGGTGGCTACAAGTAATAAACCATGTTCGCTCACAAAGAGTATAAGAGATAAAATTAGAGAAAAGCATCACAAATTTAAGTTGACTGGTATGATGGGAGATTTAGAAGATTATAGAAGATCAAGAAAGTTGGTCAAACAGGTAATTAGGACATCAAAAAGGATGTATGGAAAAAAAGGTTGGCTGAAAAGGTAAAACATTAAGAGTCAGGATTTCTTTAAATACATTAAGGGTAAACAAAAGGTTAGGATGGCAGTAGGACCCTTGATGGATGATAAAGGAAAGCTCGTATCTGATGATTATGAGATGGCTGGCTTATTAAGTTCTGCTTTTTCTTCAGTTTTTACAAATGAACATTTAAACAGCATTCCTCATCTTGAATAGTTTATACATGGAAAGAAAGTTGAACAAGACGATTGCATTAATTTTGAGCATGTTAAGAAAACATAGGGAAGTTTAAATAACGATAAGGTTCCTGGGCCAGGTAATATTTCCCCAAGTGTTTTGAAAGAGGTTAAGGGTTGGATATGTGAGCCACTTGCTACTATTTTTTGTAAGCTCTTGAATGGTGAGTAAGAATCAAAGGATTGGAAGTTGGCTAATGTCACTCCTCTTTTTAAGAGAGGTAATAATAACTGTCCCAGTAATTATTGGCCCATTAGTCTTATATCAGTTGTGGGAAAAGTTTTGAAAAGTCTGATAAAATGTGGGAGATAAGTTAGCTAATTGGGTAGAAGAGTGTCTGGATGGAAGAAAGCAGAGGGTTGTTACAAATGGAGTTTGATCAAACTGGATTAATGTTACAAGTGGGGTACCTTAGGGCTCAGTCTTAGAACCTTTACTCTTTTTGATTTACATTAATGACATATATGAAGGAATGGTCAATAAATTACTTCAATTTGCTGATGATATTGAGGTCTTGAGTGTTAGTTGTGAAGAGGATGCTGCTGCTTTACAAAAGGATTTAGATCATTTAATGAGTTGGGCAAATAAATGGCAGATGGGTTTTAATCATAATAAATGCAAAATAATGCATGTGGGTTATCATAATTTGAATTACAAGTATAATTTGGAAGGGAATAACCTGAACAGTGTTATAGAAGAAAATGATCTTGGTGTAATGGTTGATTAATCTCTTAAACCATCCAAGCAGTGTGCTGTTGCTACTGATAGGGCAAATAGGATTTTAGGTTGTATCTACAGAAATATTGAACACAAGTCTAAAGAGATTATAATTTCATTTGTATAGGTCACTGGTCAGGCCACATTTGGAATATTGTGCTCAGTCTTAGGCTCCTTACCTTAGGAAGGACATTGAACTGTGGGAAATCTCAAATTGTTTTCTCTTGAAAAAAGAAGAGTTAGGGGTGATCTGATTGAAGTGTTTAAGATTATAAATAGAATTGATAGTGTTGATGCATCTTCGTTTTTCATACTTAATGGTGAGAACAGTAGGACTTGGGGAAACAGATATAAATTTTGGCAAGGTACAGGTCATCTTAGCTAAGACAGTTTTATTTTCCTAACAGGGGGGGTTGGTCTATGGAATGTGTTGCCTTTAGATGTGGATGCAGTAAATGTAAGTGAGTTTAAGAAAAAACTTGATAACTATATGAATGATAAGGGCTGGTTTAAATTTTTTTTTAAATCATTTTAATTTAGTTTAGAGGATGGAACAGCCAAGATATACCAATAGGTCCCATGTTGTCCTAAAACAGTATGTTATGTTAAATGATTTTTTTTTGTCTTAAAGTGTTAAAACATGTTTTTACCAGCTGCAAATTGCCAAATGTTTGCTATGAAAACTTTTAAACGTTGAAAAGGAAATTTTTGGCATTATCAGAATGTTAGTTTTTTTTTGTTTTACATCCTGAATATTTTAAACACTAGTTTCTTTTTATTCTGTGTTTGAGTATTATTGTGTTTCATTGTTTCTGTTATAAAACTGAATGAAATTAAATTCTGTGATTTATATTTTTGACATTAAATACTATAATGTTTTAGTTTTTGCACACTGATAGCTGTAAGGAGATCATGTGAGTTGCTTTGTTGTTGAACAGTTTTGGTGTATTTTATTATGAGTGTTTTATTCATGCTTAGTCAATGTTATGCTTCTGTGCTTAGTTTATTCTAGGATTTTCAGTGTTTTAGACTCTTACTGATGAAGTTTCACACATAACTGGAAAGTTGCATAAGTAGTAATTGCTATCCAGTTATCAAAAACGATTTTGTATAGTACATTTATTTTGTTCATTTGTGATGTGTTTATATCATCCAAAGTTTATCAGTTCTCAGAGAAAAATTTATCTAAGATAGTGTACAAAATCCTAACATAATAATTCTAAGTTTTAATTTATTTGTATCCAGAATTGCATTCAGTTCTGTCACATTGTTGAACAATTGAAATATTACTTTATTAGATAGGCATTTTGATTTTTTAAAATCTTATGGGGAAATTTTTTTGTGCTGTAATTTTTTAATAGTGCACTGTCAGAACTTTAAGTATATATATAGGTGTGGGTCAAGGATTTTTTTTACAGTAGGTGTCTGTGACTTGTTGACAATAAATTTGAACAATAAACAGACAGCTCACACTCCATTTGTTTTAAAATAATATATTAAAAACAAGTTTAATGTATGTACAAAATTCCTTACACTATGGAGATCATAGTTGTATCTTAAACACTATACAGTTCTCTTCTTCTTCTTGTCAAAAGTCCACTTAGGCTAATTCGATTGCTTTAGAATCCAGCTGACAAGCTGAAATATTTTTCTATACTTTATCACAATAGTATCAGTGAATAATTCACTTATGCTGCCTCGTGAGTTACCACAGTTGTATCCTGAACAGGGGGATTAAATTTGTTTAGAACACCCTTTGACAAGACAAATTATTCTCCTTATCTCAATCAAACTGTTAATTTCACTTTAACATATCAACTGTTAAGCTTATTCAGTCCCAAGACAGTTAACTTCACGTTTTCTAACTTTTCTCTGACTGAACTTCTTTTTTACTTGCCTTTACTTTTACTACATTCCCGCTCATTTTGTCGCCACTATTTATGTGTATCACTGAGGCCCCTAGAATATTCTATAACCTCGATACCAATGAATAGCAAACATAACGTACATCTCTTACCGAGTTACGTAACCAAACTTGTCATAACTATCACCTTTAAAATACTTGCTTTTAACTCTCTTGTTACGAAAAAAACCCAACAATAATTAAATATTAACTCACAAAATAAATTAAATAATAATGCTTACACTACACAGTCTTGTCTATCCAACATGCACATCATATTACGTTTTATTGTATTAAAAATAACATAGGATCAAAAAAAGTTCTCAAAATTGCATTAAAAACTATTAATTTTTGCAGATAGACTGCATTATTGGGGTTTTGAATATTAATTTTTTTGCCAGTTTTAACAGCTGATAAAGTTTTCTTTGTTGTTTGGTTCAGATCCTCAGCAGTTACCTATAGATCAATCACTACTCCCTCGTCACTTCCTTAGCTTACATAAGACTTCTTCAGGAACCAGCATATCAAGCACAGACATGCAAACAACAGTAGATAGCCCTCAGCAAGAAAGCACGTCTCACCAAAAAACTGACAATATCCATTGTACTTGGCAGTCACAATGTGTAAGGAGGCGCTCACGTTCTCAGAATGCTAGATCTGATTATTCTCAGGTATTGAATTTTGTATTACTTTTCTAGAATTATTAACAGTTCTCACAGGATGAAAATCATAAAGATTCAGCACAGTTCTTTCAATAAGAATTTTGACACATTAATTAAATGTTGCTGGATTTGATTGTATATATATCAAAACTAAGTCCCTTCAAGTGCACATGTGGAACCATTCATTTACAAGGCTTTTTTACACTTCTGGAATTGTAATTGTCAACTACCCTTTTGTAATGACGGCTGGATAAGGCCAGGG